>NC_086451.1:66737240-66909434 GCF_028390025.1 Pseudophryne corroboree
GTGCAGGGCAAATACTGGCTGCTTTATTTTTACACTGCAATTTAGATTTCAGTTTGAACATACCCCACCCAAATCTAACTCTCTCTGCACATGTTACATCTGACCCCCCTGCAGTGCACATTGGGCCTAATTCAGACCTGGTCGCACGCAGGATATTTTTTGCACTTAAGCGCATAGCAGGGGTGCGAACGGCCGTGCAGAGAGCTGCACAAACTCCCATGACTTACTCAGCCGCTGCGACGATCCGGGCCGCTGGCGACGTCAGGAATCCTCCTCCGGAATGGGTGGACACGCCTGCGTTTATCCCGACACTCCCAGGAAACGGTGAGTTGCTGCCCAGGAACGCCTTCTGCCTGTCAATCTTCTTGCATTCCCCCCCCGCGATCGCTTTAGTCATAGAAACCGTCGCTGTCCGGCGACCCCCGTCACCGGACAGCGATGCGCCTGCACATTGCGCACCGCATGCATGCGCAGTTCAGACCCGATCGCACGGCTGCAAAAAAATGCAGCGTGCGATCGGGTCTGAATGACCCCCATGGTTTTGCCCAACTGCTAACAAATTTGCTGCTGCAATCAACTCTGAATTAGGCCCAGCATAGGGAGCGTTCCGGCACAGGTTCCCTCATCTATGTGTACATGTATAAGCATGAGTGATAACAGTTAGTGAATGCATGATGGTGCACCTTTTAAGTCTAACCCCCTATGGTTTTGCCCAACTGCAAAGTACTTCTTAGTTTCTATACAATACAATGGTTTCCAACATTGATGTTTTATTTGTATGGTCTATGTGAGTTTATAATACATATGTCACAATATAACAATGAACATAGCAATATCACACTGTGTCATAGTGCAAAAGGGGGCACCGGTTAGATTATCTGGCTCAATATCATTGAAATGAAATGTTGAACCTAAAAACACTGCTTCAGTATGACCAGTATTAAAAGCACTGTGTGCAAATCGGTATCCGTTCACATGGTCGACCATGTTATGGTCGACAGTCATTAGGTCGACCACTATTGGTCGACATTGACATGGTCGACATGGACACATGGTCGACACATGAAAATGGTCAACACATGAAAGGTCGACACATGAAAAGGTCGACATGAGTTTTTTTAACTTTTTTTTTTTTCTTTTGGGGAACTTTTCCATACTTTACGATCCACATGGACTACGATTAGAACGGTAAAGTGTGCCGAGCGAAGCGGTAGCGGAGCGAAGGCACCACGCCCGAAGCATGGCGAGCGAAGCGAGCCTTGCGAGGGGACGCGGTGCACTAATTGGGGTTCCCCGTCACTTTACGCAAAAAACGACACAAAAAAAAGTAAAAAAATTCATGTCGACCTTTTCATATGTCGACCTTTTATGTGTCGACCATTTTCATGTGTCGACCATGTGTCCATGACGACCATGTCCATTTCAACCAATAGTGGTCGACCATTCATACCGGAACCGTGCAAATCCTGACCTTTTAGTTTGCATTGTGCATAGCTGGAAAGACAGTTCAGGTAACCACTTCTGGTTCCTCCAATTGCTTCCCTGTCCTGTTTGATGTATGGCAGAAATGGATGTATAGCGGAAATGGGGTTAGAGTGCTTTTAAGTGTAAACATTGGTTTGTGTAGAACCCTAAGATGTTTTCAAGCCGTCTGAGTTCAGTAGGATACATTGGTAGCTGATGATGGCCTCTCGGTGGCCATGCTACATTTATATCAGGACAGACTACAGTTCTTTTCTTTCTTCTTTGGTGTGGAGGCCGGAGTAGAAGGAGCAGAATATCCTGGAGGTCTCATAAAAGCAGGCAAAGGAATGGGTTCTCCTAAAAAATAACCGTCCTCCTCATCTTCCGAAGAAGAAGAGGAAGAAAAAGATGGGTAGGAAAACTGTATTGGTTCCTTGAGTTCAGTGCTAAGAGGAATCCTAAAAGTGACCCGGTGCCCTGTCCGACTTTGACTTCTGAGGTCAGGCATAGAGCGTCTTTGGGTAGATCCACGGGAGAATTCAGAAGGAGCTCCCCTCAAGCTGGAATGTATGGATCTTACAGGAGTTATGTGGGAGTGACAGTTCTGTGTTGTCCTAGACTGATCTATCATAGACATAGATCTCCTTCCTCCCCCCATTCTTCGTTCTCCAAAACTTTCTCCCTCTGGGTCAGTGTTCGTAGACGTGCCGACATCCCTTGTCTCCTTGCGCGGAGATACCTCGGATTGTGTTGGGCTGACAGAGTGCTCGCTGCTACCCTGTGTCAGACTGCAGGGCTTGGAGCAGTAAATTTGCCCGTGACGTGGTAAGAATGGCCTGCCCAGAAGGGAGGTCCCACACCTTCCGCAACAGAAGCAGCGTTCCGATGCATGCCAATGTTGTCCTCCGTGTGACAGCTGTCCTTCATCTACACCTAGAAACAAACAGACAATATGTTTAATTGTGGAAGACTGCCACTGAGAAAGTATTCTAGCCAATGTCTAATGAAGTATTAGGGAAGAACACAGCCCCATAACCTAGAGTCAGGTAATACAACAGTTTTATACCACAGTGATTCCTTCTGTATTCTGTATGGAATGTTTACAACTCTACCTTCTAGGTTTGTGCATGTTTGTGGCTCGTATTTATATTGCTTGTTCAGTAGGTTTTTTATCTAATAATGGGGGTGATTCAGACCTGATCGTAGCAGCAAATTTGTTAGCAGTCGGGCAAAACCATGGGGGTCATTCCGAGTTGTTCGTTCGTTATATTTTCTCGCAACGGAGCGATTAGTCGCTAATGCGCTTGCGCAATGTCCGCAGTGCGACTGTGCCAAGTAAATTTGCTATGCAGTTAGGTATTTTACTCACGGCATTACAAGGTTTTTTCTTCGTTCTGGTGATCGTAATGTGATTGACAGGAAGTGGGTGTTTCTGGGCGGAAACTGGCCGTTTTATGGGTGTGTGCGAAAAAACGCTACCGTTTCTGGGAAAAACGCGAGAGTGGCTGGAGAAACGGAGGAGTGTCTGGCCGAACGCTGGGTGTGTTTGTGACGTCAAACCAGGAACGAAACTGACTGAACTGATCGCAGTTGCCGAGTAAGTGTGGAGCTACTCAGAAACTGCTAAGAAGTGTCTATTCGCAATTCTGCTAATCTTTCGTTCGCAATTTTGATAAGCTAAGATTCACTCCCAGTAGGCGGCGGCTTAGCGTGTGCAAAGCTGCTAAAAGCAGCTTGCGATCGAACAACTCGGAATGAGGGCCCATGTGCACTGCAGGGAGGCAGATATAACATTTGCAGAGAGAGTTAGATTTGGGTGGGTTATTTTGTTTCTGTGCAGGGTAAATACTGGCTGCTTTATTTTTACACTGCAATTTAGATTTCAGTTTGAACACACCCCACCCAAATCTAACTCTCTCTGCACATGTTATATCTGTCCCACCTGCAGTGCACATGGGCCTTCATTCTGAGTTGATCACTCGCTAGCTACTTTTTGCAGCCATGCAAACGCATAGTCGCCGCCCACGGGGGAGTGTGTTTTTGCTTTGCAAGTGTGCGATCGCATGTGCAGCCGAGTGTGGTACGAAAAAGTTTTTTGCAGTTTCTGAGTAGGTCTGAACTTACTCAGCCCTTGCGATAACTTCAGCATGTCCGGTCCCGGAATTGACGTCAGACACCCGCCCTGCAAACGCCTGGACACGCCTGCATTTTTCCTACCAAAAACGGTCAGTTGACACCCACAAACGCCCTCTTCCTGTCAATCTCCTTGCGATCGGTTGTGCGAATGAATTAGTCGCTAGAAGCATTGCACAGCAACGATGCTGTTTGTACCCGTACGACGCGCGTGTGCAGTGCGGTGCATACGCATGCACAGTAGTAACCGGATCGCTGCGCTGCAAAAAACAGCAGCGAGCGATCAACTCGGAATGAGTGCCATGGTTTTGCCCAATTGCTACGATCAGGGGGTATATTTACAAAGATTCGTGTTTTGGCCGTTTTGAAGGGTGTTTGAACTCGAATGGTATCGGGTGCATTTTACTGCAACTTTTTGAATCCTGATACGGTCATTCACTAAGCTGCCGACTTTTCACAATTCGTATTTTCCGATGTCGATGTGATTCGTAATATCAGGCAGTGTTTTACGGGAGTGATGAGTAAAATACTGCCTGACAAAACACAAGGAATCCCGTCCGGATCTGTGAGATTCGTGCAGGGCTTCATTGTGTACCTTAAAAAGGTTTTTAAAGTGTTTAAGAATCTGGAAAAAAATTGCGTGGGGTCCCCCCTCCTAGGCATAACCAGCCTCGGGCTCTTTGAGCCACCTGGTTGAAAAAATATGGGGGAAAAATTGACAGGGGTTCCCCCATATTTGATCAACCAGCACCGGGCTCTGCACCTAGTCCTGGTGCAAAAAATACGGGGGACAAAAAGCGTAGGGGTACCCCGTATTTTTTGAACCAGCACCGGGCTCCACTAGTCAGAGAGATAATGCCACAGCCGGGGGACACTTTTATATAGGTCCCTGCGGCCCTGGCATTAAATCACTAACTAGTCACCCCTGGCCGGGGTACCCTGGAGGAGTGGGACCCCTTAAATCAAGGGGTCCCCCCCTCCAGCCACCCAAGGGCCAGCGGTGAAGCCCGAGGCTGTCCCCCCATCCATGGGCTGCGGATGGGGGGCTGATAGCCAAGTGTAAAATAAAAGAATATTGTTTTTTGCACAAGAACTACAAGTCCCTGCAAGCCTCCCCCGCAAGCCGGTACTTGGAGAACCACAAGTACCAGCATGCGGGGGTTAAACGGGCCCGCTGGTACCTATTGTTCTTCTGCAAAAAAAATACCCAAATAAAATCAGGACACGCACACCATGAAAGTACAACTTTATTACATACATTCCGACACACACATACTTACCTATGTTCACATGCCGACTCGGCCCACGTCTCGACGGCGGTTCCAGGGTACCTGAAAATAAAATTGTACTCACCTAAATCCTGTGTGTCGTGTCCTTTTGTAATAATCCACGTACTTGGCAAAACAAAAAAACGGAAACCCGACCACGCACTGAAAGGGGTCCCATGTTTGCACATGGGACCCCTTTCCCCGACTGCCAGGACCCCCCCTGACTCCTGTCAAAGAGGGTCCCTTCAGCCAATCAGGGAGCACCACGTCGTGGCACTCTCCTGATTGGCTGTGTGCTCCTGTAGTGTCTGTGTTGCAGCACACGGCAGAGATACAATGTAGCGCCTATGCGCTCCATTGTAGCCAATGGTGGGAATTTTGCGGTCAGCGGTGAGGTTACTTTCGGTCAACCGCTGACCGCAAAGTTCCCACCATTGGCTACAATGGAGCGCATAGGCGCCCGTATTGTATGAAATAACAGCCGCGTTTGGCCGATGGTCTATTCATTCGTATTTCAGAACTTTGCCAATCAAACCATTACGAATAGACCAGACACTGCCGAGTTTTCTGCTTAGTGAATTCCCGGATTGGAAAAACACAAATCGGCCAAACTCGGATTTTTAGTAAATACTGGCCCAGGTCTGAATTACCCCCAATATACAGTAAGACATAAGGACATATTATACTGCACTGACAAAACACATCTCATAAGTGGAAGTGGAAGTTCCCTGTTTAAGGAAGAGACATATTATTAGTTCAGGCATGCTATGAAATGTCAACATATCTTCAAAATGTCAACATTAACAACATTGACACTGACATAATTTTGACATGTTCATTAGGCCATCATGAATGGTCGAAAGATTGTCGACGATGCTATTTTAACCTAACCCTAATTGCAGCCTAAGCATTATTGCAGTCTAACTATAATAACAGCCTAACCAGAGCCGTCCCTAACCAATATGATGCCCTAGGCAAGATTTTGGCTGGTGCCCCCTTGCACAGACTCTAGTTCCGCCTCTGACCCTGCACCTCTTTCCCAGAACCATCACCCCTCACCCATAGCAATCCTCATTTTGGTGCTCTTACCCCCTAAATATTAAATAGGAACAGTGTGCACATTCAGTGCGCAGCCCAAAAGGGTGCGTGTTCTTGCCAAGAAGGGGCATGGCCACACAATAGTACCCACAGTTGAAATTACGCCACACAGTATTGCAACTTTATTCACATTATATCATGCAATAGTGTCTCTTATTCACGTTACATCACACAGTAGTACCCAGAGGCGGATTGGCCATAGGGTGGTCTGCAGGGAATATCCCCGGTGGGCTGGCGCACCCACCGGGGGTGGGGGGGGGGGGGGTGGGGGGTGGGGGGGGGGGGGGGCTGTTTTGTTTGAGGACATGTGGTCTTATTTATAGACATAATGAATAAGATGCCAAACAATTTGCATATATGAAAATGACTTTGCCACTTAGCCTGTGATTGCAGATGATCTAGTGTATGCTCTGTCTGCCTGTGCTTGGCTGACATATAAGATTGAGTGAATAGTGATTGGGATTTGTCTTCAGCACATGACTTAGTATCATCACTTAACTCTAATTCTTATAATTTATCCTTCACTTTCACTTATAGTCAGGAACACGTTGATTTTCTGGATGTGACCCTCAGAGCAGTAGGGGATAAAATAATCACTTCAAATTATGTTAAATCGGTCAATACTAATTCCTATTTACACTATAAAAGCGCCCATTACGCTCCCTGGAAACGGAACATACCCAAGGGGCAGTTAATGAGGTTGCGACGTAATTGTACGGAGATCGAGACCTTCCGTGCACAAGCGACCGATATGATTGAATCTTTTAGATCAAGAGAGTACCGTGATAATATTCTGGAACAAGCTCTAGAAGAGGTATTGAATATGGACAGAAAAGATCTCTTAGAAAAAAAGACTCATTATAAAGCCTCCCAAGACTCTGCACAAAAGATAGAAGAAAGACAATGTGCCTTTATTAGCAAATATAATAGGTGCTCGGGTCAAATTAAGACAATTATTTCTCTCGTAATTATAAAGTATTGAGACAAGACACAATACTTGGAAACTTATTACCTAATAAAATACAAGTAATTTATAAGAAAAATAAGACCCTGAAAACTATATTACAGTAGCACCCAGCCATCTTAGAGTGAATAAAGTTAACACTAAACCCATTGATCAAGGGTGGTTAGTACAGAGACCATGTGGCTTCTTTAGATGTGGTAAGACAAGATGCACTATGTGTTCTTATATACCCAGAAAAATCACATCGATACATTTACCTCAGAACAATGAAGAGTATGTTTTAAAATCTTTCATGAATTGCGATTCTAAATTTGTCATATATCTCCTTAGCTGTGGGTGTGGTTTGCGCTACGTAGGAAGAACTTCGAGATCTCTCCATACTCGATTCATGGAACATTGTCTCGGAATATTATTAAAAATTGCACCACACATAGTGTATCACGTCATTTTAACGAAACACATTCTAATGACCCAAATAGCCTGACCATAGTCTCTTTAGAATCAATTGCACCAACAGCTAGGGGTGGTGATCGCTACAATAAATTATGCACTAGAGAGGTTTATTGGATGTTAAAATGTAATTCATTGTACCCTGATGGACTTAATGACGCGATTGAATTGAATTCGGTGATCTAGATGAATTTCACCTCTATATTGCTTTTTGCCTCGTTCCCCCCCCCCCCCCCCCTCCTTTTCCCCCTCCCCCCTTTTCCCCCCTCCCCCTTTCCTTTGGGTGATTCTTTAAGAAATACCTCTCTAAGGTATTTTAACTTTGTCTTTATGGTTTATTTTATTTTTATCCTCTCCATATTCTTTTTATATGTTTCTAAATATATAAAATCTGTTGTTTAACAATATGTTTAGGAATCTACATAGAATGTGTTTTTTTCATATAATGGAGTTTGTACCAATGTTTATCTAATTTTTAATGTTCCCTTTCTGCGCATCAAGATTGATTGGGAAATGCTCACCATGTGAAATTATTACTAATTATGCACTGATTAGATTTAGTAATACACATGCAAGACCTTAGGGTGATTTCTCTATCTACGGGCATTGTGGCCGATGCGCATGCGCTGGCCCGAGGCTGACTGTGCCATTGCTATGCTATGCCCCGAGCCGCGTTGCCATAGTGCGGCGTCCGCGAGCCGATCACGTGTCAAGTCACATGTATCGGCATCGCGGGCCGCGCGATGACGTAACGCCCAGACGCCGGTCATGCGTTAGGTGACGCTGATCGACCCGTGGACCGCACGTCAGGGGGCGTGGCCACGGGTGCATCTCCATGGCGCCGTCCTGCCTACAGCTGGCGCCGGCGCTTCCGCCCCATTTCCTATAGACTTCAGGTCAGATTGGTCATCTGACCTGTATAATCCAATGGGCTCAATAGAATACGGTCATGTGATGACTCGAGGAGGAATCACATGACCGGACTGTGTGTATTTTATCAGATTAAATATATCAGTTTTATACCATCTCTCAGATTTCGTTTTTGATTAAGAATATAAGCATCCATGTGTGAGACCAAATCTTAGGTTAATGTGATATATCTTTTACCATTTTTATTAGGACGGTTAGGTTGTTGAATTAATTGATTCACAGGTGTCTGTAGTTTTATTAATTGTATAGGGTATATAAGGAGTCCTGGGTCAGACTCCATCATTCACTCCTGAGGAAGCTGGCTGTCAACATCAGCGAAACGCGTTGAGACGATATTGCTGGACATTTCACAAATATCCCCTATTTGGAACTGGAGACGGCACCAATTGGACTCTCTCCTTTGGACATTACCACTTACGGTGAGATTGGAGACATTCCTACCTGCATGGAAAAGCTTGCACTTTGTGCTTAAAAGGGACCTATTGAACTCTACCACTCACTTGCAATTATATTCGTGGACTATATTCTGGAGGGAATCCTAGCCTAGGGTATGATATATTTCTCCTAAGGGGATGGGTGAATGTTCTTTGACCTATGAATTTATTTATTGAGGTGATTTTATGTGAAAGACATCTTATGTTTTTAGACATTATTCTAATTAAATTGATTATATATTAATTCAACTTAAACCTACCGTCCTAATTGATTATTAATTAATTTTTATTTATTCTATTAGAGGGATATACCCCTTTTTTCAGCAACAGAGCGCAGGTGTTTTTTGTTTTTTCAGTGATTGGGATACGGTTGGTGTAATAAGCAAGAAAATATATCTTTCTAAAGAATTATATAGTTTCCTAAATTCTAAAGGTGTATCATATAATGTGCTCATAACATTTAATTTTATTTCCTTTTAACGTCCCCTTGATGCTGGACATCCCCACTATCTGGAAAGTCTTGGGGGAGGGTGCTGCTGCCATGGCCCATGGCTAGACCTTACACCTCTGGTGCTGCCCAAGTGGGGCCACTAGTACAAATTTTTCCAGGGCCGCTTTTTGTTCCCAATCCGCCCCTGGTAGTACCACGTTACTCCTCACAGTAGTGCCCCTTTTTCACATTACACCACACCAGTAGTGCCCTTTATATACGTTACACCACAAAGTACTGTAGTACACCTTATACACATAATGCCGCGCATTAGTAATGCATTTCATATGCAGATACAGCCACAGTCACACACAGAATATAGGCATGCTGCATATCATTCTAATCAGCAGAAGCTGCTTGTGCCCCTAGGCATTCCATATGCGCTAGCATTTGCATAGTTTGCCTATGCCTAGGGCCGGCTCTGAGCCTAACCCTAATTACAACTAAAACCCTAATTACAGCCTAACCATAGATGCAGCCTAACTATAAAGGCAGTCCAAACGTAATCCTAATTGCAGCCTAGTCCTAATTGCAGCCTAAACTTAACCCTAATTGCAGCCTAACTATAACTGCAGCCTAAACCTAACACTAACTGCAGCCTAACTATAATAACAGCCTAAACCTAACCCTAATTGCAGCCTAGCACTAATTGTAGCATAAACATAACCCTAATTGCAGCCTAACTATAACTGCAGCCTAAACCTAACACTAACTGCAGCCTAACTATAATAACAGCCTAAACCTAACCATAATTGCAGCCTAGCCCTAATTGTAGCATAAACATAACCCTAATTGCAGCCTAACTATAATTGCAGCCTAAGCCTAACCCTAATTGCAGCCTAACCATAGAGGCAGTCCAACCCTAACCCTAATTGCAGCCTAAACCTAACCCTAATTGCAGCCTAATGCTAATTTCATGTGTCAACATTCTGACTACATCCTGTTAGTACAGTTCTACTTATGTGATTGTCCTAAAATAAGAATGGATCAGCCTTGAGCTTCAATTAGGAGTGGCTACACATGTCTTTGTAAATTAGAGATAATTTTTTTAAAGGAAGAAAATAAATTATTCCTGAGGAAAGAAAGGAGTAGGATTTCTTTCTTGTTCTTCTATATACCTAATGCTGTGTATTTATATACACAATAGAAGGCCAGAGACCCCTTCTGCCTGGTGGTAGCACCCACGCACACCTGTCCTATATATTGGTTTTAATTAGGTTCCTGGCATTTCTAAGGGTGTGTACACACGGTGAGATCCCTGCTATGTTCGATTTTGACTATGCGATTTCACTTGAACTCCCCCAGAGCCTAGATAGCACAGATAGGACAGATTTTGACTATCTGTGCTTGAGATTTTGTCTATGTACGATTTTGACTAAGTGCCAATTTTGACTATACTTTGTACTAGATTGTACACTAGATAGTCAAGATTGACTTGCCTGCACAGTCTGTCTAGCCTTACGATACCGACCCCACGGGAGCGCGCATCGGGATCGAATCTGTATCGCAAGCTGCCTAACACCATGAGATATGCACTAACTTTTCATAAGATTTTGACTATATAGTCAAAATCTCAGATTTATCTCACCGTGTGTACACATCCTTAGACTGCATGCAGAGCAAGGTGAGTCCTGCACAAATGTATATTGCCTACTGATTACTTCCTCCCACTCCTACCTCCAAGATTTTCCACGTGCTGCTCCAGTGCTCTGGAATTCCCTACCTCTCCCCATCAGACTCTCCACCTCTCTACAAAACTTCAAATGGGCTCTCAAGACCCACTTCTTCACCAAACCCAGCCAAATCTCATCCTAACCCTCTGTTACACGCTCTCTATGTACCCCGTCTGTGTCACCCCTGTCTGTCTATCCCTCCCCTTTAGATTGTAAGCTCTCACGAGCAGGGTCCTCTTCCCTCATGTGCTTATCCTTTTCTTACTTTAATAATCTTCAACTGCACCAAATCCAGCAGTCTTCTGCCACCTGATACTTATTCCAGTGTCATCTGCTGATGTAGCTATGTTTATTTACCCTGTACTTGTCCTATGCTGTCTTCAACTGTAAGTTGCTGTTTTCCTGTTTGATTATTTATGTACTCTGTAATTGGGCGCTGTGGAACCCTTGTGGCGCCATATAAATAAAGGATAATAATAATAATAATAAAATAATAATTATTATCAGATGGGGGTGGATTTCTGGGGTGTGGGTCCCCCTGGACTGTTGTGGCTGTTTGGCCTCAGTAGCAACACAGATTAACACTTATTTTCATATTTACTTTCATCCCTATCGTGTGTTTTGTTTCAATGTAACTCATTTCCCACCTTCACTTTTCACTACTTTACCTCTCACTACTTTATCTCTCACTTTTACCTCATTAATTTACCCCTGCTGTTTTCAGAAGCCTCTCTCACTAACCTATTTTCACTTTTTCACTATATATTTTTTCACTTTAGTGTTGCCCTGGGGTCACTCATCTGCTTCGTTTTGGGGTGTCCCGCGCCCTGGATTTGTACCCACCAAAATTTTAGGAACTTGCCTGACTAATGAGGTAACCTGGACACGGTGGGCAAGCCGTTACTTATGGCCATAACTATGCAAAATTTTATTTCAATGATTATTATTAATAAATTGGTAGTGTTTGAATTGTGCACCTGCAACTTTTTATTTGTATGCAGTTCTACTGAAAGGTCTCCGCAGGGTCGCACCTCTCATTACCGGTGTGCACCCCAGGACCCCTCCCTTATATTGTTCTGTGTGGACCCAGGTAGCAAACACCTGCTGGACTGTTTGGCTGAAGATGAACCTACCTGCTGTTTGGGCAGCTTGCTGGTTTCCATCCACACTGTTTACACACCTACACCCGATGCCGGATTAAACCCTATGGAGGCCCCTAGGCAATAAAAATCTCGCGGACCCCCTCACAAATTATCTCCTAATACATTTTTAATTTTACCAACCAACAGTCTATGATCTGGAAACTGTAATGTGAATCTGATGTCTATAGTTTATGTACTTTAAGGTGTTAATGGGTAAATTACATTAATACAGTATTTTCTCTAAAGTCTTTAAAGTTTTTGTTTCTTTGAGTTGATTAATGTTTTTCTATCTTTTGGAAACAAGAAAAGAAAGCTTGATTGGAATTTTTCTTTTAAGATCAAGATTTTCTTTCAAGATCAAACCCGCACCCTAAAAAGTGCGGGCCCATAGGCTGGTGCCTACTCTGCCTATATTGTAATCCGGCACTGCCTGATAACATTAAACTAAAACAAGCGGTGACACCAGACTCTACTTACCAATGCTCTCTCCACAGCTATCACAGTACTGTGCATAGAGTCTCTCATAGCAGTGAGAGCAATATGGCCGCTTTTCCTTCATTATGTAACTCTGACCTCCAAGTGCGCATTCACACTCAGTGCAGCAGAAGTGCCTTTTGTGCCAGTGATAACCCTCAGCCTCGGTGCACTCTACGGAGAAGATGACCTGAAAGAGGGAATGGTTATCTATAAATGGCTCAAAGAACATGGATAGTTTTCATAGCAACGTCAGTTGATCAGTTGGTTTAAATAAGTTGTATAAACATTATTCCATATAGACAAGTGTGTGATCCCAAATTCATACCCTCACATTACCAGTATGTGCTGGAGGAGGACCCTGCTCCTTTTACTATGGCTGTGGCTTCCTACTTTCCACCACTCCCTTCTTCATATGGTGACAGTGCACCGGTCACATGGCTCTCTGCCTACACTTAGTGGTCTATTTACTAAGCCGTGGATGGAGTTAAAGTCCCAACCAATTAGCTCCTAACTGTCATTTTTCAAACACAAACTGTAACATGGCAGTTAGGAGCTGATTGGCTGGAACTTTATCTCAGGCAGTACGGATGGTGTAATGGCTAGCATTACTGCCTCACAGCACTGAGGTCATGGGTTAAATTCTCACCATGGCCCTAACTGTGTGGAGTTTGTATATTCTCCCCGTACTCGCGTGGATTTCCTCCGGGTACTCAGGTTTCCTCCCACACTCCAAAAATATACTGGTAGGTTAATTGGCTCCCAACAAAATTAACCCTAAGGTGAATGTGTGTACATGTGGTTGGGAATATAGATTGTAAGCTCCGTTGGGGCAGGGACTGATGTGAATGGCCAATTCTCTGTAAAGCGCTGCGGAATATGTGTGCGCTATATAAATAACAGGTAATAATAATAATAATCTCTGTCCACTTTATCTCCATCCACGGCTTAGTAAATAGACCCCTTATTCACATAAGTAGACCCACAATATTAGCTCATTCATTTCCTGATATAACCTGTGCTGCTGTGGACCTTCCTAAGATCTTATTGGCAGGCTCTAGTACCCCACCCACTGCATAACTGGGTACATAGGCCTACACAAAGATGAAGGCTGATAAGAAAAAGGGCTTTTGACACTAGTAAAAGACATTCTAAAATGGCAACAAAAATATAAACTGGCAGGAAACTGGAAGGTTTTTTTTTTTTTCATTGTTACAGCTACTATATGTTACCACTATCTGCATAATAATTAATCATTTGTGTTGCAGAAAAGCTGATTTAATCGCAATGTTAGGGGATAATAACTTATTTATATCCATTAATTTAAGCCATTTAGTTGAGACATATTCCCATTGGGCAGTACAGATGGTGTAATGGTGAGCATTACTGCCTCACAGCACTGTGGTCATGGGTTCCATTCCCAACATGGCCCTAACTGTGTGGAGTTTGTATATTCTCCCCGTACCTGCGTGGGTTTCCTCCGGGTACTCCGGTTTCCTCCCACAATCCAAAAATATACTGGTAGGTTAATTGGCTCCCAACAAAACTAACCCTAGCGTAAATATGTGTGTACAAGTGGTGGGGAATATAGATTGTAAGCTCCACTGGGGCAGGGACTGATGTGAATGGGCAAATATTCTTTGTAAAGCGATGCGGAATATGTGTGCGCTATATAAATAACTGGTAATAATGATAATAATTCTGTGTACTGTGTTTTCATAAAACACATAAGTTGATGGTTTAAAATCTATAATGACCAAAGCCCCTCTGAAATAAGAGACAGATTATGTGTGCACATAACTGCCGACTACGCCAGCCGGTTTCCTCCCGCACCTCTGTAAACTCTACGAAATATCCCTCATAGTCGCTGTTCATGGCGAATTGAACCTGGCCCATAGGGTACCCTGTGTGCATTTCCTTTGGTTCCCTTAGGGAAGACACCCACCTCATCACATGCTAAGCACCGTGGTCGTTGAAGCTCAGCATGGTGGCGCCCACAGTACACCTGTCCTCCCTGATAGAAGTAGATGAGGTCACACAGGAGCTCGGAGCACTGGGTACAGGTGAAACATTGGGGGTGCCAGCATGTGCCCAGTCCGGCTCTGGATGCAAATACTGCCACATCACCCCCGCTGATCTGATGCCCACACTGCACAATGAGAAAAGGATTATTGTAAATTATAGTCTTAATAACGACCCTTTCATGTAACCCACAGCAATTAGAATGGTATAGTTAACTTTCACTAGATTGACCAGAGATAGAAAGCTGCTTTAATTACGGCCCATTTGTACAAATGAAAGATGTAAATGAGAGAATTCACTATTCAACTGTGATGAACAATGGTAAGTTTAGCGAATGGTTGGGCAAATCGTGGCCTATGAGCAACCAGCGGCCTGGCGACCTTTCACCTGTGGCCTCAGCAATGTGTGTGTTGGTGCTGGATTACCAAACAGGCAGACTAGGCACCAGTCTATGGGCTCCGCGCCTTTTAGGGGCCATGCGACAATGGATCAAAATAATATTGACGGGATCTTGAAAGAAAATTACAATCAAGCTTTTTTAAATTGTTTCCAAAAGATAGAAAAAATAAATCAACTAAAAGAAACAAAAACTTTACATTAATGAGAAAATACCGTATTAATGTAATGTACCCATCAACAACTTAAAGTACATAAACCATAGACATCAGATTCACATTACAGTTTGTCTCTTAAAAGCTCATCTTCTGTTAGCGGTCAGTTTGAAAAAAATAAATAATTCGGTGCAACCTATGCATGTGTTACATTTTATTTAAATAATATTGTGTAATATCTCCTATATAATAGCCCTGTGACTCTGTGCCTGGCTTTCTAACGCTGGGCGAAGTCACAGAGCCCTCCACATGTCCTGCAAATCTCTCTGCTGCGTCCTTCCTCCTGCTGCCTGTCTATAACCCCCCTCCGCCATCAGCACACCCTCACTCCCCGGCCGCGGCACAGCAACAACTGCCGCCTGTCTATAACCCCCTCCGCCATCAGCACACCCTCACTCTCCAGCAGCGGCACAGCAACAACTGCCGCCTGTCTATAACCCCCTCCGCCATAAGCACACCCTCTCTCCCCGGCAGCGGCACCTGGCTGACGCACAATTGCCGCCGCCGCCATACACAAAGGACGGGTGGTGCAGGAGAAGCCCTCCCTGCGCCACGTACAGAGACCCGCCGCCTCCTCCGGACACACCACCGCCAGAGACCCGCTGCCTTCTCCGCACACGAGACGCTGCCTCCCACCGTCGCCACAGCCGATGCCCTCACTGCACACCACAGGTATGTGGGGTCACACTGTCACCACTTCCTCCACTGCCCACATCCACCATGCCCCCCATACTTTACCTGTAACCCCTCCCTGCCTCTCCGCGTCCCCTCCCTGCCGCCCGCACCTCCGCATCCCCTCCCTGCAGCCTGCGTACCCTCCCTGCCGCCCCGTCTCTCCGCGTCCTCTCCCTGCAGCCTTGCGTCTCCGCCTCCCCTCCCTGCCGCTTCGCCTCTCCGCGTCCCCTCCCTACCGCCCGCCTCTCCGCGTCCCCTCCCTGCCACCCCGCCTCTCCGCGCCCCCTCCCTGGCACCCTGTGTCTCCACGTCCCCTCCCTGCCACCCTGCGTCCCCTCCCTGCCTCTCTGCGTCCCCTCCCTGCCGCCCGCCTCTCCGCGCCCCCTCCATGCCACCTCGCCTCTCCGCGCCCCCTCCCTGGCGCCCTGTGTCTCCACGTCCCCTCCCTGCCACCCCGCGTCCCCTCCCTGGCGCCCTGCCTCTCTACATCCCCTCCCCAGCGCCCTGCGTCTCCACGTCCTCTCCCGGCCACCCCGCCTCTCTGCGTCCCCTCCCTGCCACCCCGCGTCTCCTCCTCGCATTTCCGCGTCCCCTCCCTGCCGCCCCGGCTCTCCGCGTCCCCTCCCTGCCTCTCCGTGTCCCCGCCCTGCCACCCCGCCTCTCTGTGTCCCCCCCTGCCGCACTGCGTCTCCGTGTCCCCCCCCCCGCCACCCTGCCTCTCCGTATCCCTTCCCTACCGCCCGCTTCTCCGTAGCCCCTTCCTACCGCCCCACCTCTCCGTATTCCCTCCCTGCCTGCTTTCCCGCATCTCCGTATTCCCTCCCTACTGCCCTGCGTCTCCATATCCCCGCCCTGCGTCGGTGTGTCCCCTTACTACCGCCCTGCATCGGTGTGTCCCCCTCCTACCACCCTGCCTCTCTGTATCCCCTCCCTGCCGCCCGCGCCTCTGCATCCCCTCCCTGCAGCCTGCGTCCCCTCCCTGCCGCCCTGCCTCTCCGCGTCCCCTCCCTGCAGTCCCGCCTCTCCGCGTCCCCTCCCTGGCGCTCTGCGTCTCCACGTCCCCTCCCTGCCGCCCTGCGTCCCCTCCCTGCCGCCCCGCAATCTGCGTCCCCTCCCCAGCGCCCTGCGTCTCCATGTCCTCTCCCGGCCACCCCGCCTCTCTGCGTTCCCTCCCTGCCGCCCTGCGTCTCCTCTCCGCGTCCCCTCCCTGCCGCCCCGCCTCTCCGCGTCTCCTCCCTGCCTCTCCGTGTCCCCGCCCTGCCACCCCGCCTCTCCGTGTCCCCCCCTGCCGCACTGCGTCTCCGTGTCCCCCCCCCGCCACCCTGCCTCTCCATATCCCTTCCCTACCGCCCGCTACTCCGTAGCCCCTTCCTACCGCCCCGCCTCTCCATATCCCCTCCCTGCCTGCTTTCCCGCATCTCCGTATTCCCTCCCTACTGCCCTGCGTCTCCATATCCCCGCCCTGCGTCGGTGTGTCCCCTTCCTACCGCCCTGCGTCGGTGTGTCCCCTTCCTACCGCCCTGCGTCGGTGTGTCCCCTTCCTACCGCCCTGCGTCGGTGTGTCCCCTTCCTACCACCCTGCCTCTCTGTATCCCCTCCGTGCCGCCCCGCCTCGCTGTATCCCCTCCCTACCGCACCTCCCTACTGCCTCACCTCTCCATATCCACTCCCTACCACCCAGCCTCTCCGTATCCCCTCCCTGCCTGCTTTCCCGCGTCTCCGTATCCCCTCCCTACCGCCCACCTCTCCGTATCCCCTCCCTGCCGCCCTGCATCTCCTCCCTGCCGCCCCGCGTCATCTCCCCACTGCTCCGCATCCCCTCCCTGCCTCTCCGCGTCCCCTCCCTGCTGCCCCGCCTCTCCGTATCCCCCCCTGCCGCCCGTCTCTCCGTATCCCCTCCCTACCGCCCGCCTCTCCGTAGCCCCTCCCTACCGCCCCGCATCTCCCTCTTCCCTCCCTACCGCCCCGCCTCTCTGTATCCCCTCCCTACCGCCCTGTGTCGATGTGTCCCCTTACTACCGCCCTGCGTCGGTGTGTCCCCTTCCTACCACCCTCCCTCCCTGTATCCCCTCCCTACCGACCTGCCTCCCTGTATCCCCTCCCTACCGCCCCGCCTCTCCGCATCCCCTCCCTGTATCTCTGTATCCCCTCCCTACCACCCTGCGTCTCTGTATCCCCTCCCTGACGCCCCGCCTCTCTGTATCCCCTCCCTACCGCCCTGCGTCTCTCTATTCCCTCCCTACCGCCCTGCGCCTCTGTATCCCCTCCCTACCGCCCTGCGTCTCTGTATCCCCTCCCTACCGCCCTGCGTCTCTGTATCCCCTCCCTACCGCCCCGCGTGTCTGTGTCCCCTTCCTACCGCCCTGCGTGTCTGTGTCCCTTCCTACCGCCCTGAGTGTCTGTGTCCCTTTCCTACCGCCCTGCGTGTCTGTGTCCCCTTCCTACCGCCCTGCGTGTCTGTGTCCCCTTCCTACCGCCCTGCGTCTGTGTCCCCTTCCTACCGCCCTGCGTATCTGTGTCCCCTCCCTACCGCCCTGCGTCTCTGTGTCCCCTTCCTACCGCCCTGCGTATCTGTGTCCCCTCCTTCCACCCGCAGCATCTACAGACTCCCTGCCTCATCCGCGGTCCACCCCCCCCCACCCCCCCGCAGCCGCTACATTCTGCACATTGTGCCCTGCAGGCGCTGGTCACACCGTCTCAAGGGACTACGCCCCCTTCACCATCGGACGCCCTTTCCTCCTCCAATATTTACCCACTACCAAAACTAACAACGCAGGTAATACTCCATATTATACAAATATTAAACCCCGGAAAGGCGCCCAGGGGTTAAGGGGCGTAGCCCCTTCCGACGGTGTGAAGAGTGCCCGTAGGGCGCGATGAAGCACCTAGTTATTTAATAATAATTCAGCATTTTTGTTTACTGACATAATGTTAATTTGTTTAACATTAAGAATTGTTAATTGTGTAATAAACTTGGTTTATTAAAATTGTTGGTAAAATTAAAAACGTGTCAGATAATTTGCGAGGGGGCCCCTGAGATTTCGACTGCCTACGGGTCTCCACAGGGTTTAATCCACAACTATGGGGGTAATTCAGAGTTGATCGCAGCAGCAAATTTGTTAGCAGTTGGGCAAAACCACGTGCACAGCAGGGGGGGCAGATATAACATGTGCAGAGGGCAGTGCCGTAACTTGGTGTGTGCCGATGGTGCCTTGCTCACAGTGCACATGCACTGAAGGCGCACCATCGGCAGCACATCTTCCCCCCCCCCCCTCCGCACGGCCGCAGTCACTTCAGTGCCGCCTTCTGCCTCCCCACTGCCACGATTTGAGCAGGGCCGGGCCAAAGTCGCAGCCACTGCTCTCTGTCCAGCGCTCCTGCGCTGCCTGCCTCCCGCCAGCCGCAGGAGCTCCCCCCTTCCCCACTGCTGCGATCTGAGCAGGGCCGGGCCAAAGCCGCAGCCACTGCTCTCTGTCCAGCGCTCCTGCCTCCCGCCAGCCGCCGGGGCCGTTCCCCCACTGCCGGGATCTGAGCAGGGCCAAAGCCGCAGCCACTGCTCTCTGTCCTGCGCTGCTTGTCTCCCACCAGCCGCCGGAGCCATCTCTGAGCACCGCTTTCCACCACCACACTGCTGTGCTCATTGATCTCCGAGTCCCGCTGATGCCTGCCTCTGATCATGCCGCAGCCGCCAGCTCCCGGGTCTCTGCCTCCGCTGCCGTTGATGCCGGATCGCAGGTGAGGGTGAGTATAACTCTCTCTCTCTCTCTCTCTCCGCTGTCTGCCATAATGTGTAATAAAGGGGATGCTGTCTGCCGTAATGTGTAAGAAGGGGTACTCTGCCTGCCGTTATGTGTAAAAATAGGAAGCTGTCTGCCATAATGTGTAAAAAGGGGACGCTGTCTGCCGTAATGTGTAAAAAAGGGGACGCTGTCTGCCGTAATGTGTAAAAAGGGGGACTCTGCCATCATTTGTAAAAATTGGACGCTGTCTGCCATAAGGGACACTGTTTGCCGTAATGTGTTAAAAAGGGGATGCTGTCTGCCTTAATGTGTAAAAAGGGGGACGCTGTCTGCCGTAATGTGTAAAAAGGGGGACGCTGTCTGCCGTAATGTGTAAAAAGGGGACGCTGTCTGCCGTAATGTGTAAAAAAGGGGACGCTGTCTGCCGTAATGTGTAAAAAAGGGGGGAGTCTAGTTATACAAAATAGAGCCGATTACATTTTGGAAGCTAGACATCAATTTGATGACCCCTCCTTTTATAGGAAACTGGAAGGGGATCCTACTCAGAAATTTATAAGTGAATTATTTGAACTTTTGGATACAGCACAGATGAAGGGAGTCATTTCCAAAGACGAATCTCAGTTTTTGTATGTAGAACACCCTGTAGTTCCGATTTACTACCATCTCCCTAAGATACACAAATCCCTCACTTCACCTCCTGGGCGTCCCATTATTTCTGGTATAGGGTCCCTCACATCTAATCTTTCTTTTTATGTTGACTCTTATTTACAGCCACGAGTATCCACTCTCAGATCACATGTCAAAGACACGATGCACTTTCTCAAACTCATTGATGGATTAAAATGGAAAGATTCGTATAATTTTTTGACTCTCGATGTTAAGAGCTTATATTCAAATATACCACATGATCTAGGTATTCAAAGTATAGCAAACCGTTTGCGTCTTGACGATGATTTGACAGAGGATCACCGCCTATTTTTATTGGATTCTATTTCTTTAATTTTACGTCACAATCACTTTTATTTTTTTGGACACACATTATTTACAAATTATGGGGACAGTCATGGGGACTAGGTTCGCACCGAGTTATGCGAACCTCTATATGGGGGAGGTGGAGGGTGCACTCATTTGGGGGGGCGACTTCGGCGCGAACCTGGTCCTCTACGGGCGCTATATTGATGACTTATTTATTATTTGGGATGGGGATTTTCAATCAGCACTTCACTTCATAGATCACCTCAATCACAATTCTTTTAATTTACAGTTCACTTATTCTTTTCACCCTTCTCAGATTCGCTTTTTGGATTTGACTCTAACAGTGTAAAATAATATCATCATCACCACAAATTATACAAAAGAAGTGGGCTCTAATATGTATTTACATTTTAAAAGCGCCCACTACCCACCGTGGAAACAAAATATTCCGAAAGGGCAATTAATTCGCCTTCGGAGAAACTGCACAGAGAAAAAAGATTTTGAAAAACAATCGATACCAATGCTGGATTCCTTCGAACAGAGGGGTTACCCGACCATGATTCTTCAGTCAGCTCTTAAAGAAGTACTCACTATAGACAGGGAAGATCTATTAGTTCCAAAAATAAAATCTCCTAAGCAGCTAAACAGTCAAGTTGCGTTTATATCTACCTATAACGATCAGTGTTCAGAAATTAAACAAATTATTAAAAAGAACTATAATATTCTTAAACAGGATCATTTATTGATAAAAGATCTACCATCTGAACCCCGTTTTATTTTTAAAAAGAATCTATCTCTAAAAAATATACTAGCCCCCAGTTTTCTTAAAAATGAAGATAGAATTGTACAACGTGAAGCCAGTCTTTCTTGGCTTCCACCTAAACCAAAAGGATTCTTTAAATGTGGGGGAAACAAATGTATCACATGTAATCATGTACAGGTAACTAAATAAAAAATTAATAATAGCCACCAGAATCTTTGGGACATAAAAAGTTTCATTAACTGCAACAGTACCTACGTTATTTATATATTAATTTGCAGTTGCAATCAAAAATATGTAGGTCGAACAACTAGAAAATTGTGGGTTAGATTCCTAGAACATTGAAGGAATATTTTAAATCATATCTCGACACATAGTGTATCGAAGCATTTTTTTGACCATCATCATGGGGACCCAGGAAGCTTAAAAGTAATAGGAGTAGAACATATACCAGCCACAAGTAGAGGTGGAGACCGTTTTAAGAAGCTTTGCAAACAAGAAGTTTACTGGATGCACAAAGTAGGTTCCATCTACCCTGAAGGGTTGAATGAAGCAGTAGAACTAAATGTACTTTTATAATATATATACATTGGATCTACTTCCTAGTATTCTTTTTATTGTTCCTATTAACTAATAAGATATATTTGATAGTGTAGCACTTTCTATAAAATATTACATTGTTAGGTGGGATTTGTAAGATTGTCACAGATGATCTAAGTCATGTAACATTTCAAAACTTATGTATTATTTATATTTTTGTTGTCTACTAGGTCCTTCTTTATATGCAATTCATTGAACGGCTTATTTTGATAAGTGATGTGGAAATTTATAATGTCCCCTTGAGTGAAGTTTACCACTGTGAAGTATCGAACCTTCCCCCTCAAAATTAGGACCCTCTCTCTCCGTTCCCTTCTTCTTAAGAAGAGGTATAGATCCTGGTCATAAACTAGCAATGGGGCGCGTGACCTAGTCATGTGATCATCGCTGATCATGTAACCAGGAAACAAATACTAGCCAATATTTTATGTTAACCACGTCACGTGACCACGACTAAAAAATTCTAATTTGAATAATGTATTTTTTTCAAAGTAACATATGATGTGTAACTTTGTAATATCCCCTTAAAATTGGGACTAAGACTTCCTCTCTCCTTTTTCACTTCTCTAAGTGGTTCAATTCTAGGTCACAGACTAGCGCCGGGACACGTGACTTGGTCATGTGATCGGCGTGGGTCACGTGACCAGGAAATGGATATGAATTATTGCACAGTGACATCAGTGGTCATGTGACCATAATTGTAATTTATATGTTATGAATGACAGCTGCTTTTTTATATATGAAGATACGTCCCTTTTACTACTTTGAGCACTGTCTTTTCAGCCCGGTCGCGTGTCGGGGCCGAGTCATGTGACCCGGCCCCATGACCGGCGTGCGCCACGTGACCGGGAGGAAAGACAGAGTAAATAAGAAATGTGTCATTACTATTTGCAGTCATGTGACCGCTACTGACCAATCAATAGGTCGAGTCCCTATTGGTTATATTCTCAGTCTATCAATTTATGGAGCCAATTAGAGGCGTCTAACTTCTAGTCACCATGGTAACACATAATAAACAGTGCTACCTATTGGTTGAAAAACGTATTATACATGGTTTTCAATTTGAAAGTGTGAACTAAATTAAGGTTTATATATACACTGGATTATAATATTACAATTCAAAAAGGTTTATAGAATTAATATACATAATAGGTCTGCCTCCGTTATTTTACAAATGTGTTTTAATTACTATTTGAAGTGATTGGATTGATTACTAGCACAAGTGTTATTAATCCTCCTCATTAGTAAGGGTATTTAAACCCAACTCATATATTACATGGTATCCTTTGATAAAGCTGCAAAACTTCTTGGGGAGCAGCGAAACGCGTCAGGACCCCCTGCTCTACACCACTTCTGCTCTACACCAGTTTCATCTTGGCGACCATGTCCACGTGTCTGAACCAATCCCGGATCCACTACCAGCTTGCTGTGCACTAATAAGAGGACATCTCCAGCAATTCACCACTTCTAATGAGGACATCACAAGTCTAACATGGACTCTCAGTTATGGAAGCTTTTCCACCTCTAAATTGGTGACCGGTAAATATTTATAAACTGAACTGTGCTGATACAATATATCCTCTATGGACTAGTGGACTTACCTGGGCATATTATATAGGAACAGACACATATTGGTCTAATGATATACAGAGAATTCAATTGAATGTGGTGTATAAATTTTTATCATGTATTTTGAGGAGAAAAATTGCCATTTATAGTGGTTTTATTGTTTTTACTATAATAAATTGTTACACTTTTTAACATTGTTCTAATCCAATCACTTCATCAGTAGCGCTGCCATCTGTGTATATTTTCTGCCGTGATGTGTAAAAAAGGGGACGCTGTCTGCCGTAATGTGTAAAAAGGGGACGCTGTCTGCCGTAATGTGTAAAAAGGGGGACGCTGTCTGCCGTAATGTGTAAAAAGGTGGACTGTCTGCCGAAATGTGTAAAAGGGGCTCTACCTGGTGTAGTGGTGCTACTGTGCAGCGTAAATTGAATAATGGAGACTACTGTGCACTGTAGTATGAATTGGTATTATTTTGTGGCCACTTCCCCATGAAGCCACGCCCCTATATATTTTTTGCGCACTACCCCTTTCTTGCATGTGTGTGTGTGTGTGTGTGTGTGTGTGGGGGGGGGGGGGGGGGGGGTGCCAATGCCGTTTTTTGCACACAGCGCTAAAATGCCTAGTTACGGCACTGGCAGAGAGAGTTAGATTTGGGTGGGTTATTTTGTTTTTGTGCAGGGTAAATACTGGCTGCTTTATTTTTTATACTGTAATTTAGATTTCAGTTTGAACACACCCCACCCAAATCTAACTTTCTCTGCACATGTTACATTTGCCCCCCCTGGCCTGCAGTGCACATGGGCCCTTATTCCGAGTTGATCGCACCAAGCAACTTTTTGCTGCTGGTGCGATCAACTAATCCCTGCCTATGGGGGAGTGTATTTTAGCATAGCAGGGCTGCGAACACTTGTGCAGCCCTGCTATGCTAAAAAAGTTTCACACATAACAAGACCAGCCCTGCAGCTACTTACCCAGTGCAATGGATCCAGCGATGCAGGTCCCGGCTTTGACGTCAGACATCCGCCCTCCATTCGCCTGGACACGCCTGCGTTTTTGTTACCACTCCCCGAAAACGTCTGGAAACGTTGAGTATCCGCCGCGGAACACTTCCTGCCTGTCCATCTTCTTGCGATCGCCGATGCAATCACATTTGCCGCTGGTGGCGGCGTCGCCCGGCGACGATCATCACCAGGCAATGACGCGCGTGCGCAAAGTGTTTGCCATGCATGCGCATTTCCGACCCGTTCGCACCACAGCGAAGAACCACTGCGTGAGAACGGGTCGGAATGACCCCCCTGGTTTTGCCCAACTGCTAACAAATTTGCTGCTGCGATCAACTCTGAATTAAGCCCTGTGTGTGTACTTGTGGATGGGTGCATGGAGAAGCCTGAGTGCCATGGAGGGGGCATGTGGGGTGGTCTTAGTGGCATGGGTGAGACTTTTGGAGGACATGTAGGATCTGAGCGCTTGTTTGGATCTAAGGCATATAGGGGCATTTATGGGCGAGTTGAGGTCTGAGGCACTTAGAATAGTTTTGGAACAAGTTTAGTGGCCTTTGAAGCATAGCAGGTTGCATGTTACTGGTTTACAGGGAAGACCATCCTTGTTTATTAAATATATAGGGGGGATAGGGGGTCTTTCCCTCACTTGTGGTATTAGAAAATCCATTTACTGTCAATTCTGTACTATTGCAAAAAGCCCTTTAGCAATGCATGTTATATACATGGCATATTATCTCAATTCCTTCACAGCATCTCAATCTAATGGGTATCAAATAAAAAACAACTCAACCTCTGAGACACATCATGCGAGCTGACGAAAGCCGTTTCGGCAGCACTTGTACATTGGGGGTAATTCCAAGTTGATCGCAGCAGGAAATTTTTTAGCAGTTGGGCAAAACCATTTGCACTGCGGGGGGGGGGGGGGGGGGGGGGGGCAGATATAATATTTGCAGAGAGAGTTAGATTTGGGTGGGTTATTTTGCTTCTGTGCAGGGTAAAAACTGTCTGCTTTATTTTTACACTGCAATTTAGATTGCAGATTGAACTCACCACACCCAAATCTCTCTCTCTCTCTGCACATGTTATATCTGCCCCCCACCTGCAGTGCACATGGTTTTGCCCAACTGCTAAACAATTTCCTGCTGCGATCAACTTGGAATTACCCCCATTGTTTACTGTTTTTTTTAATAAACTAATTAACGAGAACATAGTTCCCTTAAGAACAACATATTGGCCCTCATTCCGAGTTGTTCGCTCGCAAGCGGATTTTAGCAGATTTGCTCACGCTAAGCCGCCGCCAACTGGGAGTGAATCTTAGCATCTTAAAATTGCGAACGATGTATTCGCAATATTGCGATTACACACCTCGTAGCAGTTTCTGAGTAGCTCCAGACTTACTCGGCATCTGCGATCATTTCACTGCTTGTCGTTCCCGGTTTGACGTCACAAACACACCCAGCGTTCGCCCAGACACTCCTCCGTTTCTCCGGCCACTCCTGCGTTTTTTCCAGAAACGGTAGCGTTTTTTCCCACACGCCCATAAAACGGCCTGTTTCCGCCCAGTAACACCCATTTCCTGTCAATCACATTACGATCGCCAGAACGATGAAAAAGCCATGAGAAAAATTACTAAGTGCATAGCAAATTTACTTGGCGCAGTCGCAGTGCGAACATTGCGCATGCGCATTAAGCGAAAAATCGCTGCGATGCGAAGATTTTTACCGAGCGAACAACTCGGAATGACCCCCATTATCAGAAAGAAATTGAACTACATGAACGATAATTCAAAAAGTCCACACAAAAAAAACTAAAACGCAAAGAGAGTTTTCTTTGAAGAATGAAATGTTTTAAGAAAAACAAACTTTTATCATCACCGTAAGTACTTTACATGTTAGTCATACACCTACACTTATTACAGGTTGAGTCTCCCATATCCAAAAATTTGATATCCAAAATATTCTGAAATCCACTGCTTTCTGACGGCTCAGTGTACACACAATTTGTTTCATGCAAAAAATGACTAATAATATTGTATAAAATTACGCTTAGGCTACGGGAGGACTTTATTATAGCTTGGAGAGAGATAAAGTACCAACCAATAAGCTTCTGTCATTTTGTATATACAGCCTGTACAATGTAAGGTAGAAGATGATTAGCTAGTATTTTATCTCTCACAATGGGATCCGGTCGGTATCCTGGCAGTCAAAATACAGACGCCGGGTTAAACTTTACTATCTGGCTAGCCATCTGAGTGAAGTGGTGGCTTCTTTTGTGACCCCGAGGCACTATTGCCTGGGTCGACTTAGCAGTTTTTCACTGGGGCTTCGCTGTGGGGCCTGGGCAAGCCGTATCAGCTCACTCTAACGAAACCTTTTCCCTCTCTAAAATTCCATCTTTCTATCTGGCATAAATCTCTCAGGAAATACAATTTGTCCTCCTCCCACTCCCCCCTCACCCCCCTCTGGGACAACCCTGAGTTCCCCGATGGGGTTTCATCTTCTCGTTTCACATCCTGGTTTAGCGCTGGGGTTCACGTGGTATATGATCTCTCTCTCCAAGACCACTGGATGTTGATATCAAATGTAAGTTTTCCTCCCTATCCCCTCCTTTTTTTGAATACTTTCAGAGCCGACATTTTCTTCTCTCCCTGCCTCAAGCTGACGTATTACGGGAGCTTACGTCATTTGAATCCCTATGTATTAAAAAACCCATAGGTGGAGGGCTAACGCTGATCTATACTATGTTGGTTGGAGTTTCCTCGGGATCGCAGACCCGACATGAGCGGGAGTGGGACCTGGGTCCCCCACCAGACGATGCCTGTTGGGAGGAGGTACGGGAGGGTATAGCTAAAAGTTCTATCTCTACCCGACTCAAGGAGACATCCTATAAGTTATATTATTGGTGGTACTACACCCCGGACAAATTGTCTAGGATGTTCCCTTCTGCTACTCCGGTTTGTTGGCGGGGATGTGGTCAGCGAGGAACTCTTTTCCATATCTGGTGGACTCGATATGCTGAAATCCCTCTCTGGCTTAGAGCTTGCATTGGACCCTTGGGTATTTTTATTGGCTCGCCCGTTCCCAGATCTTGACCCTCTCCTAAATAAACTGTTTTCTCATATTGTTGTGGCTGCTAAATCTTTAATCGCTAAAAATTGGAAGGCCTCTGCTGCTCCTACTATCCCTGCCCTGAATAATTATATTTGGTTCGTGGCTAATGTGGAGAAGATCACTTATTATCTGCATGACTGTCCTCATAAATTTGAACTGGTCTGGGGCCCCTGGTTGCTCATGATGTCTCCCCCACAATGATATGCGACATACCCCTTCATTCATACCACCTGTTTATACCTAGCCATACTGTTCCTGGATCCTTCCTCCGGACGCTATCCGGCTCTTCTCAATACTCGATAGTTATTGACCAATGCCTGACTCGTATACCTATGTCTATATTGGTATGTTTATGCATTATATATTGTTATCTTTGGTATACTTTTCTCCTTATGGCCTAGATCGTCCCTGTCTTTTGCTTCGGTGCTTGTCCCTTTCTACTTTCCTCCTGCTCTCCCCCCCCTTTCTCTCTTCCCCCTGCTCTTCCTTGTTTCTTTCTCCCTCGCAATGGGTCCCCTCTTGCGGGACTTCTTTGTTCGATTTTCTGTAATCTGAAAAAAAATTAGAAAAATACCACGGAGACTGGTTTTCGCCTTTTATTGTACAATTGAATCTGTTTTGTATATTTTCTTTGTCACTCCTGGTATAAATAAAGAGTTTAAAAAAAGAAAAATACAGATGCCGGAATCCTGACACATCTCGGAATGCCGGTGGCAGCATCCAGACAAGGTACACAACACGGGCGTGGGATCCCGAACGATCGTCTGCCAGGCCGCCGGACATGTTAGCTGCGGAGGTGGGGCCTTAGGTTTAGGCAGGGGCATAGCCAGAACTTTGTGGGCCCCATAGCAACATTTTGAAGGGGCCCCCATCCCAATGCTTCTAGAGAGACACTTCTCTGCAGCAGTTGTTAATTTTATGCCCTATAATAGTGCCCTAGTTAATTTTCTGACCCATAGTAGAGCCTTATTTAATGTTATGCCCCATAGTAGTGCCCTAGTTTCTTTTATGAATCGCAGTAGTGCTTGATTTCACCCAATGTCACATTTCAGAGCTGCCAGTACACATTATGCCGCACAGTACCCCCAATTCACATTATGATATATAGTGCTCCCCGTTCATATTGTGCCTCATTACAGTGCCCCAGTTCATATTATATAACATTAAAATGACCTACAGTTCATTGTATACCACAAATTGTATTTTGACCGCCGGCATTACGAACCCAAACCTTCACAATTGTGTCTCTCTCTCTTTGCTTTGATAATACTGTATAATGCAATGGTTCACAAACTTTTTTAAATGACGGAGCCCTTAGGATAGAAGTTTCTTATTGAGAAATTCAGAAAAAAAATAAAATTAAGTAAATTGTGTTTATATGTCATCCTTCGGTTCAATGATATGGTGAGGGACAGGATTCGCTTTTGTCTCTCCACATATTTTATGATTGGCAGCCACCAGCACTGGTTTTACCTATTATATTTACCTTAAATAATTTCAAATAGTCCTGGACCACCAACCCAGGGCACCCCTACAAGTGACCCGAGGCACCCACTGCTATAAGGTGTAAATTTATTTAATATTACCAGTTATTTATATAGCGCACACATATTCCGCAGCGCTTTACAGAGAATAATTGTCCATTCACATCAGTCCCTGCCCCAGTGGAGCTTACAATCTATATTTCCTACCACATGTACACACACACACACACATACAGGCTAGGGTTAAATTTGTTGGGAGCCAATTAACCTATCAGTATATTTGTGGAGTGTGGGAGGAAACCGGAGTACCCGGAGGAAACCCACGCAAGTACGGGGAGAGAATATACAAACTCCCCACAGTTAGGGCCATGATGGGAAGTGAACCCATGACCTCAGTGCTGTGAGGCAGTAATGCTAACCATTACACCATCCGTACCTAAATGAAACATATATAAACTTCGTGTTTAGAATTGGGTCCCATCCCCAAGATATCTGGTATACAAATATTCCAAAATACGGAAAAATTACGTATTCAAAATACTTCTGGTCCCAAGCATTCCAGATATGGGAGACTCAACCTGTATATAATTGATAGCCTTATGATACAGGGGCTACAGCTCTACCTAGTGGCACACAGTAAGTACTGCATAACTAGATAACAAATACTGTCTGTCAGTGAGTTTCAAAGACTGAGTTGTAAATACTATAGTAACATTATTTTTAACAACATTTATAACCTGTTCAAAACAGGTGCCAGCAATCATAAATTAAGAGAAAAGTCCAGAAGCAGAGCATTGTGTCCCTCTTGGAGAGGTCATGTTGGGAGGTATGCATCTTATTTGCATCACTAATGTAGAATCCCCATGGGTACCCTGGACACAAGCTCTACATGCAGCTCTTGCGTGCATTGCTAACCTGGGGAAAAGAGAAAAGACCGCAAGCAGCGCCATGTGTCCCACCATGCAGAGTTGTGCATAATCCGCAACTTTATATCAACTCTATTGCGACAACAATACTAAACCTTAGTGCCCTGGACACTATAAGCAACTTTAGATGCTGCTACGGTGAGGCAAAGATACTAAATTCAGTACAGAAGTCCAGGAATCGCTACAGTTGGGTTGCCCCATGCATCTTGTGCCATATGGCGCAGGAAAGATAAATGTATGAGAACACGTCTATATGCATATGACTAGTGACAGACATAAATACATGAGGTGCTCTTACCTTACGGCACACCGTCCCACTCATGGTTCTGGAGACCGGGCGCACAGACCCACGACCCAAATTCTCTAGTCTCCGTTTTTGGTTGAAGAGTGTCAGCAGCTCCACCTCTTCCTCTCCCTGCAAAGAGCAGCAGTACCGGGCCTGGCACAGGACCGGCTTACAACTAACAGCAGTACTGGGCCTGGCATAGAACAAACAGCAGCACTGGGGTCTGCCACAGAACCATGCAAAGAGCCACACAAAGTGTGGGGTAAGGGGCATAGTAGACAGTTTAGGTGTACAGTAGAAAGCAGAGGGCAGGCAATGCCAGAGCTGAGTGCAAGAGAAGATACAGTAAGTAGATGTTGGTAACAACTGCTAAAGGACTTATGGTACATAGGGGAACTGTTAGGAACTGGTTGTGGTAAGACTACGGTGGACTTGGGAAACATGAAAGACCTGGGTTTCATCCTCAAATGATCAATAAATCTATTAACCACACAGTCGCCTCTTGGTGTTTCAGTTGATTGGTGGAGAAACAGTGAGTATCATGACTGTATGTGTTTTCTACAGTATGTGCTCTGCAAAGGAGAAAGGTCTACTCAGCTGGAGGTGACACGAGGCAGCTCTGAACCTCCCTGGATAACTGTAGTTTCATGACTATATGATTTCATATATGCTCTGCAAAGGATAAAGGTCCACTCAGCTGGAGGTGATATGACCTCCCCGTATAGCAAATCCCTGGATGACTGTAGTTTCATGACTGTATGTGATCTGCAAAGGATAAGGGTCCACTCAGCAGGAGGTGACATGAGGCAGCTCTGGACTTCCCTGGATACCAAATGTCTGGAGGACCTCATTAATGCCATCAGCTGCTGGCTGTGCAACCCAGTAGGTATGATTCAGCTGCACATGAAGTGGTAAAGTGTGTTCATAAAATTACAGCTGTGTATAGTAAAGATGAAAAGCAAGATAAGGGTAGAGAGGCTTGCTGAAAGACCAGGCCTCAAAGAGTGGAAATGCTGGGCCAAGTCTCAGGTGTGGAGTTGACCATTCCCCTTACCTCACTGTCATGTGGGGGTAGTTGGTGGAGAAGTTGCCTCAGTCTGTATCTTTCTCCTGTACCCTGTACGTAGGGGACTTTGTCCTCAGGAATACAACTGAAGTATTGCTGGATCTGAGAGAGAAGGCAGTAAATGTAACAGTAAATGACAGACAGGAACACTGCACATCACCAATATGATGGACAATGAGAGATGTACCTGCTCAGGGGTTAGTCCAGGGGGTACCCAGGCATACTTCTCCATCGCAGTGTCAGAACTACTTTCACCAGAGGACAAGCGATGGGCACCCACCATTCGGCAGAGAGACCGCTCCAGGTCCTGAGGAGCTGCAGCACTGCCATGCTCCTCCCATGGGCATTGACAGTGTTGGCAGATTTTTCTGCACCAAAGAAAAATGCCATTATAGTCAACATTTAGTAACATGCATAAAAGCAATAAAAAGTTGTACAGTAGACATCAATATAGGCAAGATTAGTTGCATGGAGAGGATATACTATACATAAAACAGAATACATACCTATTACTGGGTTCCCAGCTATCATGATCCCAACAGCGGGATCCAGGCCACCAGTATGCCAGCAGCGGGGTGAGCGCTAGAAAGCCGCTTGCGGGCTCGTTTGCCACGCTACGGGCACGGTGGCTTACTGCGCTGTTGGGATTCCGGCGTCGGCATTGTTACCGCCGGGATCTCGACAGGCGGTCTCGTGATCGCCTCCCCATAAAACAGTAAGCTTACCATAATAAAGTGAATATCGTACTTTGGGGCATATGCATCAACGCTTGCATAGAGATAAAGTGGAGAGAGAAAAAGTAACAACCAATCAGCTCCTAACCGTCACTTTACAGGCTGTATTTGAAAAAATGACAGGAGCTGATTGGCTGGTACTTTTCTCTCTCCTCTTTCTTTCTACAAGCATTGATGCATATGCCTTATTGACTGGAAACATAGTGGAGTTATCCATTCTCTGGAATGAAGCATTGGCTGGACAGTTACAGCCATTTGGGAGGTACAAGTTGAGTCTACTGAGTCTCCCGTTGAGTATCTAAAATGCTTGGGACCAGAAGTATTTTGTATTTTTAGATTTTCTGTATTTTGGAATATTTGCATACCATAATGAGATATCTTGAGTATGGGACACAAGTCTAAGCATGAAATGCATTTATGTTTCGTATACACCTTATATCAAAGGTTCCCAAATGCTGTCCTCAAGGTACTCTAACAGTCCAGGTTTTAAAGATATCCATGCTTGGGCACAGGTGACTTAATTAGCACCCACTCGGAAGCTGCAGGGGACTTCCGAGTTTTAGGGTAGCTCTCCCGCTTCCTAGTGAAGTGGGCAGAATGGAGTTAAAACCACAGAAAACAGTGCAGCTGTGGAAAGGGGGTGGGGCTAAAGATGCAAATCACATATTTTAGTCCCACCCCCTACCCGCAAATCATGGGCATTGCTCTGTCTTGGGGCAGGGCCTAATGACATCACAGTCCAACCCTGCCTGAGGCACCCGAAGCATAATCCCTGATAAGTGCCGGCATCTGGAGAAAACGATGCCAGCACTAATAGGATCGCCCCCAGTGATCCTATTGGCAGCGGCGGGAAAGTACAGATGCTAATAGGATACCGCCCTAACAGTCCAGGTTTTAGGGATATCCATGCTTGAACACAGGTGACTAAAGTAGTACCTTAATTATTTTGATTTAACCATCTGTGCTCAGGCCTGGGTATCACTATACCTGCACTGTTAGTGTGCCTTGAGGACTGAGGTTGGGAAAGCCTGGGGTAGACAGGATGTATGTTATGTGACCGGCGGTCTCCTACCGGCACCTACATCCCACACCCTCACTAATCCCGACAGCATGCTGACCAACAGGGACTGTTCCCACTCGTAGCAAGGGGCTTCATTGCGCTCATCCCCCCCCCCCCCCCCCCGGGGCATCTCAATGCGGGGATCCCGCTATCGCTATTTTGACTGGCGGTCTCCTGACCGCCGGTCACACATACAAAACCCGGGTTGCAATGGTGCAAGTAGAATTTTTTTATTAGTGGTACTGATAGTAAAATTGGGCATGGTCACGTGTCATGAGGGCGCGTGGTCACACGAAACTAGGGGAGTGGCTACATGACAATAATGGCATGGCCACATTATGCCACGCACCATAATGCCCCTTACACATTATGCCAAACACCGTAATGCAGGGACGGATTGGGAACAAAAAGCGGCCCTGGAAAAATTTGTACTAGTGGCCCCACATGGGCAGCACCAGAGGTGTAAGGTCTAGCCATGGGCCATGGCAGCAGCACCCTCCCCCCAAGACTTTCCAGATAGTGGGCATGTCCAGCATCAAGGGGGAAGTTAAAAAGAAATAAAATTAAATATTATGAGCACATTATATGATACAGCTTCAGAATTTAGGAAACTATATCATTCTTTAGAAAGATATATTTTCTTGCTTATTACACCAACTGTATCCCAATCACTATTCACTCAATCTTATATGTCAGCCAAGCAGGCAGACAGAGCATACACTAGATCATCTGCAATCACAGGCTAAGTGGCAAAGTCATTTTCATATATGCAAATTATTTAGCATCTTATTCATTATGTCTATAAAAAGGACCACATGTCCTCAAACAAAACAGGCCCCACTGGTGCGTCGGCCCACCGGGAATCTTCCCTATAAGCCCTATGGCCAATCCGCCTCTGCCGTAATGTCCATTACACATTATGACACACACAGTAATTCTTATTACACATTATGCCACATGCCTGTTACACATTATACCACACACCATAATGCCTATTACATATTATGTCACACACCGTTATGCCACTGACACCATTTTACAAAAATGCCCCTTTATAAATGATGTCCCACTGGTGGGCTGGTGGTACTGTGTACTACCAACACCATATTTCTTAATGGTACGTCGTACCACCCCGTACCACCCAACTTTCAGCACTGTCGGGTAGACAGTGAGCATGGAACAGAGGGTGAAGAGGAGAGATGGCTGAAGATTAATGAAGATGTGGATCTTGGGAGCCCGCTTGAAGTTTGATCGTGACAATGACTGTGTAATCAGGGGGGCACTCCGCATTCTGCTAGTGGGGGCAAAGGGGGCAGTGGAAGCAACAAAATAATCTGGTTGTAAATCCCTTCAATGATTACAGGCTCCTAATTTTGCATTCATAGGCAATGTAGCTTCATCTTCATGGCGCTCTAAGCTATGCTATCTCCCAGAACCAACCCTGTGAGCTGGGAGTTATTTTAGGAGCTCTGAGGAATGTGACATATGAAATAACACAGCACAATGTGAGATTAACCTGTGTCACTGTGAATGCAGAAGATAAAGAGTCAGCCACAGGAAAATAAATAAATTGAACATTGCAGTGTACCCCTTCAAAAGAAGTAAATTGTACTAAAAAAAACAAAAAACATAAAACTTAATATTTTGTTTTTACATAATATGTAATTATATATGTAAGGATATATATTATGCCTTATGATAAATTATTATTTTGCAAACAAATTAAACTTGAGGTATTCCAGTTTCACATTCTGCATTCCTCCATCTATTGTATTACTATGTATACACTGCTTATAGCAATGTGTTCTTCAGTCTCAGGGTCTATTTATCCTTTGTACCTATTTTCATGTTACCGCAGACACTCAAATTATGAAGCAGCCAAAAGGCTTAGCTTTTGGATGCTATATAAAACCATCCTGAGATGGAATTACTTATACCCGGCATTGGGAGGCCTTTGAAGGCAGAGAAACTTTGCTGTATACCCCCCTCGTCAAATCTCCTGAAAGAGTGGACCTCTCTCCTGCATGCTGCCCATTTCCTGACTGGAGTGTGCGGCCTGTGGGTTTGATGATGCAGTTTGCATTTAATATAATCATGGCCCCGCCCCCCACTGTGTGGAGCCATAATGACACAATCACTAAACCATACCCTGAAACAACCTGGTTTTCCTATTACATTATTATTGCTGAAAATCTGTTGGCTAAGGGCCTAATTCAGACCTGTTCATAGCAGCAAATTTGTTAGCAGTTGGGCAAAACCATGGCCCTCATTCCGAGTTGATCGCTAGCTGCTTTCGTTCGCAGTGCAGCGATTAGGCAAAAAACCGGCAGTTCTGCGCATGCGTATGCAGCACAATGCGCACGCGCGTCATACTATTACAACGAACGATGTAGTTTCACACAAGGCCTAGCGACGCTTTTCAGTCGCACTGCTGACCGCAGAGTGATTGACAGAAAGTGGGTGTTTCTGGGTGTCAACTGACCGTTTTCAGGTAGTGAGTGAAAAAACGCAGGCGTGACTGGTGAAACATAGGCGTGGCTGGCTGAACGCAGGGCGTGTTCGTGACGTCAAAACAGGAACTAAATAGTCTGCAGTGATCGCAAGCTAGGAGTAGGTCTGGAGCTACTCTGAAGCTGCACAAAATTCTTTTGTAGCCGCTGTGCGATTCTTTCGTTCGCACTTCTGCTAAGCTAAGATACACTCCCAGAGGGCGGCGGCTTAGCGTTTGCACGGCTGCTAAAAGCAGCTAGCGAGCGAACAACTCGGAATGAGGGCCCATGTGCACTGCAGGGGGGACAGATATAACATGTGCAGAGAGAGTAGATTTGGGCGGAGTGTGTACAAATTGAAATCTAAATTGCAGTGTAAAAATAAAGCAGCCAGTATTTACCCTGCACAGAAACAATATAACCCACCCAAATCTAACTCTCTCTGCACATGTTATATCTGCCTCCCCTGCAGTGCACATGGTTTTGACCATCTGCTAACAAATTTGCTGCTGCGATCAGGTCGGAATTAGGCCCTATATCACCAAAATTGCACCAGTTTCGGCAACTCATAGGCCGTTACAAATGTCTGCAGTTCTGATTAGCTGCACATAGGGGGTCATTCCGAGTTGTTCGCTCGCTAGCAGTTTTTAGCAGCCGTGCAAATGCTAAGCCGCCGCCCTCTGGGAGTGTATCTTAGCTTAGCAGAAGTGCAAACGAAAGGATCGCAGAGCGACTACAAAAAAAAATTGTGCAGTTTCTGAGTAGCTCCAGACCTACTCCTAGCTTGCGATCACTTCAGACTGTTTAGTTCCGGATTTGACGTCACAAACACGCCCTGCGTTTGTCCAGCCACGCCTGCGTTTTTTCAAACACTCCCTGAAAACGGTCAGTTGACACCCAGAAACGCCCACTTCCTGTCAATCACTCTGCGGCTGACATTGCGACTGAAAATCTTCGCTGGACCTTGTGTAAAAATACATCGGCCGTTGTGGAAGTACGTTGCGCGTGCGCACTGCACCGCATACGCATGCGCAGAAGTGCCGCTTTTTCACTTAATCGCTGCGCTGCGAACATTTTTCACTAGCGATCAACTCGGAATGACCCCCATAATTGTGAATGTTACTGGCAGCTCTTGTATATATTGGATTTCAGTGGGTTTACTCAATTCAGAAGGGGGTCCATATTTATATGCACACAAGGGAAGCTGTTGGGATCCCAGCAGTCAGAATCCCGACGTTGGAATCCCGACCCTATTCTGAATGCCGACACTGGAATCCAGAATGGGTGCACCATCCCGGCGCCGGAATCCCAACAGCCGAGATGATGAACGAAGACACACCGCAGTGCTGGAGAGGTAAGCCACGACGGGAGGGGGAGGTTAGGTTTAGGCTGCGTTCCAGGGGGTTAGGGTTAGGCTGCAGGGAGGGGGGATTAAGGTTAGGCACCCCCCTCAGAGGGTTAGGGTTAGACTGCGAGGGGTAAGGGTTAGGTTTAGGTTCCCGGGGACAGAAGGTTAGGTTTAAGCACCTCCGGGAGGTGGTTAGGGTTAGGCTGCGGGTAGGGAAGGTTGGGGTTAAGGTGGTGGGGAAACGGGAGAACACCCCTTACTCACCCCGTCTGCTTTTTCTCCAGCGAGATCCCGGCTTCGGTATTTTGAACGCCGGGATCCCGAGTGCAGGGATTTCATACTGATCCCGCATACGATACACCAGGAAACTGGAACCACAGCACGTAGCAAATATTGTGTAAATTTATACTTTGTTTTTGGTATAATAAGTTCTTAATATTTAGATAAGCTGAAGGCTGCATAAGCCTGAGGCCATATAAGCGATCAACTTTTTGTGATTGGTTGTTAAATGACTAAGCAGTTGCTAGGCAGATCAGTTTTCCCGGTTGGTTTTTTCCTATTGGTTTAAGGGGTTGTGCATCAGGATGAAGAGGAGGGTCTTAGGTTAGTATATAGGGGGTGGCCATCTTGCTAGACTCCCTCTTGCCTTTCAGTTTATGCCCCAGGAAGGATAAGTACTATTGCTTATTTTCACTGCCTGTAAATTTTTTTTTTTTTTTTGAATTTAATTTGCCTTCTCTAGGGCATTATACAGTGCTGTGCCCCCTCTCTGCGTGTCATTGTCTACTTTTGCAGATTCTCCCCCCTCTGCCATGCCTCGTCCAAAACGTGCAGCTCCCCCCCCCCGGCGCCTCGTGGATGCGGGGAGCGCCTTCCGCTCCCGCTCCCCGAGCGTTGCGCCACAGAGAGGACTTCCCCCTGTTTCAGACAGGCGGCGGGGACGGGCAGTTACAGCCCGCTCCCCTGCCGCACGGAGACGGGCGGCCAGCGGCCGCTCGTCACGTGGTGCCGATGCGCGCGGCTCGGCCGGGCCGCGCGTCCCGGCGCTCGCAGCGGGACGGGCCTCTCCTCTCCCTCCTGCCTCGGGCGTCTGCAGCACTTCCCCTCCGGCGGCCGGCGGCCGCTCTGCACGTGGCGCGGGTGCGCGCGGTCCGGCTGGGCCGCGCTCCCCGGCGCCTCCCGCGGGCGAAACGACTTCCCTCCCTCCTTCCATAAGTGCCTCCGGCCCTCCTCCTCCATCCCCGCGGTCGGCTCTCGGCGGCGTCCTGGGGGCACAAGCTGTGCCGGACGGCCGCGGCAGAGCTGCGGGTGGCGAGGGGGGGGTCAATATGCAGCTGGGGGATATGAGCCCAGGGCAGCGGGTAGCGGCTCCCGCTGTCCCCGGGACAATACAGGGCCCCATACTACCCCCCTCCAGCGGGGGGTTTAGCACACCGCACCTCAATTTAAATAATATTGGGCCGTTTGGGCCTAGTGTCGCCGGGGCGGGGGACGTGGCAGCGGCGGCCGCCACACCCACCCCGGCGGCAGTCACATGGCAGGGTTTTCCCCCGGCCTCGGTGGCCTGCTCGGGCTCCTCCTGGGTGTCAGACGCCCCGACGCCATTAACGGCGCCCCCGCTCGTCGGTTTTCAAACCCCTCTCCACGCCCTTCCCGGTCTTTTTCAGTTTGGGTCCACACAGACATCCGTCTCGGCGGCTTTTATGACGCCCGGCGAGGCGCTTTCGGTAGCAGCGCAGCAAGGCTTCGCGGGGAGCCAGTCCTTCCCCGGGGGTTTTGCGTGGCCTCCGGCTCCAGCATTCCCCTTAGCCGCCAGCATGCCTTCCATGGGCTTCATGACGGTGTCCGGCACACAGTTTTCCCCGCACGGGGCCAGCGCGGGCGCCGGCGTGCAGTCCACGTGGTCGGTCGGTGGCCCCCGAGTCGCGGTGCCCTTGCCGGCCTTTGCGGGCCTGCAGTCAGGGCAGGCACCGGGCGGTGGGTATCAGGTGGCACAGAGTTGGCCCCCTCTCGCGGCGCCCCCTCAGTTCCTTCCGGCGTCATACGGATGGGCGGGGGCGGGCGGCTGCCCGCCGCATACGGCGTGGCGGCCGTCTTACCCCGCGAGTTTCGGTGCAGTGAGCGGGTCAGCCTTTACGCAGTCGATCGGGTACACCTCGGCGGGGGCCCCCTCCCTGCAGCTGCCGGGCGGCCATCCGCCACGGAACGGGGGGACGGGCTCTCCGCCTCCGCATTTGCGGACAAGTGTTAATGATGTTCTGGTTCCCCCGGTGCCGGTTGTCCCCTCTTTTTCTCCCTTGCAGGTTCCGTCTAATTCAGGGGCTACGCCCGTCACGAGGCGAAGGTCACGGACAAGCGCGACTGCGAACCTGGAGGTACGGCCATCAGCGGAGGCGGGTGCAGCGGACGACGCGGTTCCGGGTCCTTCAAACTCCGGTGAGCTAAATATTCCTTTACACGTTTCAACTTGTAGTTCCTCGTCTTCTAGCAGCGTATCATCCGGCTCTCCGCGGCGCCCGCGTAAATTAGCTAGGCTCATCGCGCGGCGAATGGCCAAGGAGGCGCACAAGGTGGCCGCTCCTGCGCAGGTGGTCCCCTCCGACCCTCCCCGTTACGGCGAGATGGTACATTGCGCCAACACGGCAGTGACAAGAGGGGTTCGTAAGCGCATGCGGGAAAAAATACGTAAGGGGAAGTATGTAGACATATTCACCCTTACAGAGGAAATGCGGCAGGGTTTTGACGCGGCCAAGAAACCGGGTGGTATTGGGGAAAATGCGTTTCGCAATTTTCACCAGTGGCTGCTTGGGTTTTTGGTGTTCATGGCTTGCTACACGGAATCGCGTCCCGCGGAGTATGCCAACTTGGTGAAATATTTGTTTTTAGTACACGATATGTACTTAAAATCCAAGGGTTCCGCGTGGCGGGATTACGACGAGAAGTTTCGTCGCAATCAGGATGGCAACCCCATCCTGCCCGCGGGTTTTAAGGATGTTGAGGTGTGGTTGGAGGTCACGCAGCAGGTCAAACCCACCCCGGACGTCACGGCCAAGAAGCCCGGGGCGGCCGGGGCGGTGGCTTCTCGATTGACGGGAAAAGGCAAGTGCTTTGCCTACAACGACGGCAAATGCGGCAAAGGAACGGGCTGTCGTTTTCGCCACTCATGCAGGTTGTGCGGAGCCAGTCACCCGGCCAAGGAATGCACCGCGGCGACAGGCGGTAAGCCTGCCGCTTCCACCGAGGCCGGTGGAATTGGCAAGTAAGGCCTTCTCCCCGATTATAGTTCCCGAGTTGCAGCGCTGGCTTACCTTGTACCCCGATGAGTCGGCGGCATCGTTTCTCTTGCAGGGCTTTCAGCACGGTTTTCGTTTGCCAATCCCGGATTCGGTGTATGTGGTTGCACGCCAGAATTTGAGATCGGCTCGGGAATTCCCGCAGGAAGTCCGGCGGAAGGTTGACGGGGAGATTGGGCTGGGGCGCATGGCTGGGCCCTACGCCCTTTCCCCGTTGCCCTCCTTGTGCATTTCCCCAGTAGGGGTAGTGCCCAAGAAGGCCATAGGTAAGTTTCGTTTGATACAGCACTTGTCGCACCCGCCGGGGCTGTCGGTCAACGACGCTATCCCGGAAGCCCAATGCAGAGTTCGATATCAGTCGTTTGACGACGCGCTGCGATTAGTGCGGGATTGTGGTCCGGGGAGTCTGTTGGCAAAATTGGACGTGGAGTCGGCCTTTCGGCTACTCCCGCTACACCCAGATTCCCTGCGGTTTCTGGGTTTCAAAATAGGGGGCGAATTCTACGTCGATCGGTGTCTCCCCATGGGTTGCTCTGTCTCCTGCGCCTACTTTGAGTGCTTTAGCACGTTTTTGCACTGGTGCGTCCAGACCGCCTCCGGGCAGATGGGGGTGGCTCACTACCTGGATGACTTTCTTTTTGTAGGCCCCGGAGACAGTTCGGTCTGTGGGGACATTCTCTCGGTGGCCAGGTCGTTATTCTGCGCTTTAGGGGTACCGGTTGCGCAGGATAAGTGCGAGGGTCCTTGCACTTGTCTTAGCTATTTAGGTATCGAGATTGACACGGTAGGGGGGTGCTGTCGCTTGCCCGAGGATGAGGTGCGGAAACTATTGGGTTTGATTACAGACTGTTTAGGAAAACGCAGGGTTCGGCTTAAACAGGTGCAGTCCTTGCTTGGTTCTCTCAATTTTGCGTGTCGGATTATCCCCATGGGTAGGATTTTCTGTCGCAAACTTGAGCGGGCCACCGCGGGGACGGTTCGACAGAATCACTCCGTGTACCTTTCCCGCGAGATCAAGGATGATTTGCGGATTTGGGTCTCGTTCCTGGTGTCCTTCAACAGGGAAGTGTTGTGGCCCGCTCCTTGTTGTTCCAGTAAGCAGCTGCAGTTGTTCACGGATGCTTCAGGCAGTCGAGGTTTCGGCGCGTTCTTCGCTGGCTCATGGTGCGCTGCGGCCTGGCCGGCATCTTGGGTAACGCGTGGGTTTACCAAGAACCTGCTTCTGCTGGAATTGTTCCCGATCTTAGTGGCGCTTGAGTTATGGGCCGGACGGTTCGCAAATAGGGACATTTTGTTTCTTTGCGACAACTTAGGGGTAGTGCATGCGATTAATAACCAGCGTTCCTCATCTCCGCAGGCGCTGCGATTGCTAAGGCATTTAGTGTTGGTTTGTTTGCAGCGCAATATTAATTTTAGGGCTCGCCACGTACCTGGAGTTGACAATGGAATTGCGGATGCATTGTCCCGGTTCCAGTTTGACAAATTCAGGACGTTGGTTCCGGGAGCGGAGGCAGAGGGGTTACAGTGCCCACCTTCTGTCTGGCAGATGGTCGAAGCGGTTTAACGGCGTTGGCCAGGTGTGCACTGGCTCCCTCTACGCTACGAGCGTATGATGCTGCATGGCGGGATTGGTCAGCCTTTCAGAGTAGGTACGGGGTAGCAGGTGAGTCCTCGGCCGACGCCCTGTTGACCTTTGTTTGGGAGCATTACCAAAACGGTAGGTCAAAAGCGGCCATGGCTACTGCCCTTGCGGGCATCGCCTTTCACTCGCGACTCCACGGGACAACGGACCCCACGGGGTCGTTTGTCCTTTCCAGAGCGCTGAAAGGTTGGGCTAGGTTGCACCCGGCGCCTGCGGATTCACGTAGGCCTATAACGTTGCAACTGCTAGCGGAATTGCTGCGTGTGCTACCTCGGATTGCGTCCTCGGAATTTGAGGTGGCATTGTTTAGTAGCGCGTATGCCCTGGCCTTTTTCGGGGCTTTTCGGGTGAGCGAGCTAGTGGCGAGCAGCAAGGCGTCCCGGGAATCGGGTCTGCTCTACGAGAATGTGCGCTTGCAGGAGGGCCTGTTGCTCTGTAGGATTGTGCGGTCCAAGACAGATCAAACAGGTCGGGGTCGCTGGTTGTCCTTGGAGGCTCAGGGAGGTATGGGCGTTTGCCCGCTGCGGTTGACGCAAGAGTATGTGCGGTTAAGACCTCCGGGGGGCAACCAGTTGCTGGTGCACGCGCAGTTGGACCCTCTGACAAAGTTTCAGTTCTCATCGGTGTTCAAGAAATGTTTGACGGCGTTGGGCTTGCAGGAGGCGGACTTCGGTACTCATTCCTTTCGGATTGGGGCGGCTACCCATGCGGCGGCCGCTGGTTCATCACCAGCGGCTATTCGGGAGTTGGGTCGCTGGAAGTCGGCCTCCTATAAGTCCTATGTCCGTATAGATAAGTTATAAGTGCGCCTGTTGCGCTAACCCAAAAACGTGTTTACTCGTCGGTTTTTGAACGCTTACCGTTCAGGAATCGAGGGTGTGAAGCGAATTTTTAAAATTTTTCCTCCGAGGGGGCCTAATTTCAATTGGCTGTTCTACCAAGGTCCACGGGAGGTTTTTTGAGTTTTCTCCTTCACTTGGGTTTTATTGGTTACGTTGTGTTTAAGTTACAGATTATGTGCATAATCTGACATTAGGATATTTTCTTTTACAGCTGTCAGCAATTTTGGAGACCACATATGGATGGTTGGTCATTCATATGTTTTTTGGGCGGAGAAACATCCCATGGCATCTAGGGCGACTGAGATTTTTGGGTCCCGGCAATTTAGATGGTTAGGTGTTAGGGGCATGTTATGGGGTGATTTGTTGCGCGTCCTTTTTTCTAGGGAGCGCCGCTGGGGTCGCCCCAGTTGTATTATCATTCATCTGGGTGGTAATGATCTGGGCCGAGTTAAAGGCATAGACTTGATTTTGTCTATAAAGGCGGATGTGGTGGCGATACGTTGTCACTGGCCTGGGGTATGCATTGTCTGGTCGGAAATGGTGCCCCGTTTCCATTGGTGTGGTGCGGTGCGTTTCTCGGCGCTGGAGAAAGCACGCAAAAAGGTGAACTCGACGGTGTCTCTGTTTGTCAAGGCCATAGGCGGAGTGGCAATTAAGCATCCTCTGCTGGTGCTGCGGAACAGGCAGTTCTATAGAGACGATGGGGTTCACCTTTCTCCGGAAGGAGTGCAGTTTTTTCTGGAAGATATTTTCGGTCTTTTTCGTTAGAGCTAGTTAGTTTCTGGTTGGTTAAGGTTCTGTTTGCGGATGGCGGTGGCGGTTTGGAAAACCTTGGTGGCGGGAAATCGCTGCCAACCAGCTGTCACACAGGCATAAGTGGTCATTGTGGGGCTCCCTCTTTAAATGGACGGCAGGTGTGTCCTTTTCTTGCGGTTGGACATTTAGACGTTCCCCTGCGGGAACCGAACGTTTGCCAGAGAAAGAGGGGTAAGGCCAGCACAATGCGGGTTATGCGGGAAGGAGGCGGGGTATGTGTACTCCCCTCCTTGGTTTGGTGGTTTGTCATCTAGGTGACGGGTGCTGGTGTTTGGCAGCGGTTTTCTGTTTGCCATCCTCCAAACTAAAGTTAATATATATTCAATTCTAATTCGGCCTCAATTATTACCGTATATACTCGAGTATAAGTCGACCCGAATATAAGCCGAGGCACCTAATTTTACCACAAAAAACTGGGAAAAATTACTGACTCTAGTATAAGCCTAGGGTGGGAAATGCACGGTGCCAGGGGTTTTCATGCTCAGGGTGTCATGCTCGTTGCCAGGGATTTTATGCGGTAGGTGTTATGCTTGTTGCCAGGGGGTAATGTTTGTTTCTAGGGTTGTGCCCCCAGTGCCACATATACCCCCAGTGACAGATAAAAACATGCCCCCGTTGCTTTGCCCCCAGTAGTTATGCCCCTTCTTTGCCCCCAGTATTTGTGCCCCCCTCTTTCATTGCCCACAGTAGTTATGACCCCTCTTTCTTTGCCCCAGTAGTTGTGGTGCCCCCTTTCTTTGCCCCCAGTAGTTGTTGTGCCCCCTTTCTTTGCCCCCAGTAGTTGTTGTGCCCCCTTTCTTTGCCCCCAGTAGTTGTTGTGCCCCCTTTGTTTGCCCCCTGTTACTGTGCCCCCTTTGCAGCTTACAAACATAAACACACACTAAAACAATACTTACCACTGCCCCGCTCCTGCTTCCCGACCGCTTCTTCTGCTGCTGCGCTGCTCCGCTCCGTCTGGCCGCCGCTCCATCTGTTCATCCGCTCCGTCTGGCCGCCGCTCCATCTGGATCCCCGCTCCGTCTGGCCGCCGCTCCATCTGGATCCCCGCTCCGTCTGGCCGCCGCTCCATCTGGTCGCCGCTCCGTCTGGCCGCCGGCGCCGGCGCCCGCTTCCCGGCACCCGATCATCTCTATGGGAGAGACGTCATGACGTCTCTCCCATAGCAACGCCGCACAGACACTAGAGGTCAATAATGACCTCTAGTGTCTGTCCCTGGAGCCGGCTGCAGCGGACGCCCACACAGCCCACGGCGTCAGCCGTTGACTCGAGTATAAGCCGAGGGGGGCTTTTTCAGCATAGAAAACTGTGCTGAAAAAGTCGGCTTATACTCGAGTATATACGGTAGTTTAAAGAGTTGGTCAGCGATTAATAAACATCGTCTGACCTTTAACTCCAGCTACTGTGTCCGTGTCTTTATTTCAGTGTGTGGTGTGGTTTTATTTAGTGATAAGCTAGCTTAAGTAAAAGGTTTATGTAATCACAATAAAGTTATGAGCGGCTTAGATAAGCTGAAGGCTGCATAAGCCTGAGGCCATATAAGCGATCAACTTTTTGTGATTGGTTGTTAAATGACTAAGCAGTTGCTAGGCAGATCAGTTTTCCCGGTTGGTTTTTTCCTATTGGTTTAAGGGGTTGTGCATCAGGATGAAGAGGAGGGTCTTAGGTTAGTATATAGGGGGTGGCCATCTTGCTAGACTCCCTCTTGCCTTTCAGTTTATGCCCGCCCGCCCTCCCAGAATGCGTCTACGTTTTTTGTTCTTGCTGTGGGCTATTGAAAGCCAGATTGGCGGGAAATCGCTGCCAACCAGCTGTCACACAGGCATAAGTGGTCATTGTGGGGCTCCCTCTTTAAATGGACGGCAGGTGTGTCCTTTTCTTGCGGTTGGACATTTAGACGTTCCCCTGCGGGAACCGAACGTTTGCCAGAGAAAGAGGGGTAAGGCCAGCACAATGCGGGTTATGCGGGAAGGAGGCGGGGTATGTGTACTCCCCTCCTTGGTTTGGTGGTTTGTCATCTAGGTGACGGGTGCTGGTGTTTGGCAGCGGTTTTCTGTTTGCCATCCTCCAAACTAAAGTTAATATATATTCAATTCAATTCTAATTCGGCCTCAATTATTAGTTTAAAGAGTTGGTCAGCGATTAATAAACATCGTCTGACCTTTAACTCCAGCTACTGTGTCCGTGTCTTTATTTCAGTGTGTGGTGTGGTTTTATTTAGTGATAAGCTAGCTTAAGTAAAAGGTTTATGTAATCACAATAAAGTTATGAGCGGCTTATTAACATTTACATATACAGTATCTCCCAATATTCTGACATCCTATATCGGGACTGCACTGCGGCAATCTCTCTTGGCAATAAATGGACACTGCACACATGAACGTGCAGCATCCATTCACTGCTGCTTTGCAGCTAAAGCAGTATAATGACCGTGTCCCCCAATCTCCCGACAGCAGGACACGGTGGTCCCCGGGAACGACAGAGGGACTGTTCCTGAACAGTGGGACTATCCTGATGAAATTGGGTGATTACATATATAGCGACAGCATATTCCGTTGTGCTTTATAATTGGAAACAAACCAGTAATAGAACAGTAAGAAAATAAGACTGGGTAATAACAGACAAAGAGGTAGGAGGGCCTAGCAAGATCACAGTCATATTTCTATCACATATATATGGTTATAGAACACAAACATTACATGGGACAGGTGAGATTGACAGACACTGGGTCAACTCAATATTGGCCATGTTGATTCTGGTATACAGGTTAATATGCTACTTAGAGCATGTTGACAGATCAGCATTACCATGGCCGGATTAAGGCGGGGGCGACAGGGACGGTTGTCCCGGGGCCCCACCCCACACATCACCGGTCTGCCAAGAGCTGCTTCTGAATGCTGCATACACAGCAGCAGTATGTATTCAAAAGCAGTAGCCCACAAAGGAAATCTAGACTCTACCGGCACGGCACACGGCAGTGAGTAGAATGGATCTCCCATAGTGAGGACCCTGTACAGTGTCTGGGAGTGGCAGTGCGTTAAAGGCAGTGAGTAGGAAGGAGGACCCTGCAGTGGCTGGGAGCGAAGCGGGTAGTGTCTGGGGGCGGCGCATGCAGTGAGGAAGAAGCCTTGTGGAAGGACCCCATCAGGGAGAGGAGCCTCCGGTGACACTGCAGTGGGTGAGACCTGGTTAAGTGTGTCTCTGTGTGTGTGTGTGTGTGTGTGTGTGTGTGTGTGTCTGTCTGTCTGTCTGTCTGTCTGTCTCTGTGGGTGGGTTGTGTGGGTGTTTTTTTTGGATGGGGACCCCACATCTTTGTTGCCCGGGGCCCCCACAACCCTTAAGCCCTGAGCATTAGAAACTGTAAGCATGCTGTTAAAGCAGCATGTTTACAGACCTTTGTACTGGCAATGCAGGTAATACGCAGTAAGTAGTAAATTAACCTTGTCTACATGCCAGCGCCTGTATTCCAGCATCAACATAGTTTCTGTCGATCATGTAACTACTTTCAATTGCACACATCTGCACAAGCTTACATGTATGATATAAGGAAGGTCCAGAAACCAGTGTACATATCACAGGATACAGATTCTCAAGGAACACACGATAAACATGTTACATTTTTACATACCTCCACCTGTGAGCAAGGAAGCCTGGGCACCGCTCCTTGCAGGAGTAACATGGCTGACCTTGACCTGTGACATTGACCTCTGTTGCCTGGTAGAGATACACAAAGTTCTGAGATTAACCTCTGACTGCTTCATCTCCTAATAACAATGAGCATAACACTCACACCGCTGGGCCTGATTCTGCCTCTACCGCATTAACGCCCTTTTGCCGTAGTCGCGCCTGCAACTATATAACAATGCTACCATCAGCCCTTCCTGGCGTACATCCATGCTCCTGAATGCAGTGCCCGGCGCATGCTGGATGGCCGAATACCGTTGTACCGTAGCGATCGCCACTGCCTGGTTGGCAGGCAGAGGCGTTCGCTGGGTGGGAGGGGGTGGACGGCGGCGTTAAGCCGCTGTTTAGGGGGAGCGATCCGGCCAATGCAGGCATGGCCGGACCGCTGGGTGAGCAGGCCGCGGCGGCTGCTTGATGTCACACGCAGCCGCTGCGACCTGGGCAGGGAAGAGGTTCTCCCGGCCAGCTGCAGGAGCTGCGCTGGCCGGGAGTTACTCCTGAAATGCATAAGCATCGCCACTGTGCGATGCTTTTGCATTTCTGCGGGGAAGGGGGGGCCGGCACTAACATGCGGGGCGGACTAGCCCTATGCTGGGCGTCCCCCCGCATGTCTGAGTGCCTGATCGTAGCTGTGCTAAATTTAGCACAGCTGCGATCAACTCGGAATGACCCCCAATGTGCACTGCAAGGGGGGCAGATATAACATGTGCAGAGAGAGTTAGATTTGGGTGGGGTGTGTTCAAACTGAAATCTAAATTGCAGTGTAAAAATAAAGCAGCCAGTATTTACCCTCCACAGAACCTATAACAAATTTGCTGCTGCGATCAACTCTGAATTACCCCCATTGTTTAGTCAATGACTTAGAGGCCCATTTATCATAGTATATTTGCGGCTATACCCCTGAAAACACCCATTTTTGGGAGTTAGCCACATATATTAAGTAAAACCTGAATGTAAGAAGAAGGGGCCATTGCGTCCCCATCCCCTATAAGTTTCTATGAGGGATGCAATGCTACCAGATGTATCAATATCCGTAATGCAATGCATTCCAGATATTGGCCCCCGCAGTTACCGCCATCTGAGGCAAGCCATTGTAGTTTATGGGGTACAGACCGCGATTGTAGCCAGCAGAGGGTTCCCCGGAAGTGGCAGCTGTGCATGTGTGGTCTTAGCTGATCGCCACGCGCAGCATCTCAGGCAGCCATCACAGCACACCGCAGGGATAGGCTCCTTTCAGATCCCCTGTCCCTGCATGTGCTGGATAATACATCCAGCCGATAGGCTCGCATATTGAAATGAGATCTTGGGTAGTAAGATCCTGGATTCAATCCATGATAAATGGGCCCCTAATGTTGTACGTGCGCAAAAGAGAAATCCAATAGAATATTTTTTTCAGAACCATTGTAGGCCACCAATTTGGGCTTTATGTGCAGTTAAACATCTAATGGTGTCCATTCACACTACTGTATTTTCGGTGTCCATTGACACTACTTTTGCTGGGATTTAGCAACATTCTCTTGCAGCGACACTTGCTCTGATAAGAGACTGTCCTAGTGAAAAACTGGAAGCAGTGTGATAGCTTGCCCTATAAATTTGCTTCCGGGCTCACACCCAGCCAGTCTGATGTGCATGTGCAGTCGTCGGGCTGTGCATCAGTGGTGACTGACAGGGAGGGATCTGAAAGATTCCTCTCCGGTAAACAGATGCGTTAGAGTAGCCATTAGACTACTATGGGCTAATGACATCTTAATATAGGGTAGATATCACAATATAAAAGCCCACACAGACTCCTATGGAGGCTCCTATTGCCAACGGAAATGGGGGGGGGGGGGGGCACAGCATATCTGCCCCTACATACATCCTGGTGATACTTAATATTTTTGGGTACCCCTGAAAATTGTTAAAAAAAGTAGTTTAACCATAACTCTCAACTGTCCCAATTTCAGCAGGACAGTCCCGCTATTCGGACACTGTCCCACTGTTCCACCCGCGGGCAGCATTGTCCCCCGGGCGGGGGCAGTTGGGGGATGGTTTTATCACCCGCTGCCCTGCTCTGCAAAGCATTGAGTGATCTCTGAATAGATGCTGTGCGCACGACATCTATTCAATGCTGGGAGGGAAGCAGGGGGCTGCCCAGCTGCTCGGGGAGCGCTGGGCACGCCCCCCAAAATGACGAAAAACAGGTCTGTGCTGCTCGGCAATGCTCCTCCCACCATAAGCCATGCCCCCTTTTTGCTACGCCACGCACTCGTTCCGACCCGTGACTATGTAAAGTTGGGAGGTATGATTTAACCCTTCCATGCATTAATTATGATAACCTAATGCAAGAGTTTTTTTTTAAATGTTTTTTTATTAGTCTTCAGAGCTTATACAAACACAAAAAAGTTTTATTTTTTTTAACTACAAAACTAAAGAAGTTATACACCTGTCCATTTGAGTGGACAACAAGCATCTGCAACATAAAACATTGCCCTGTTATCATGGAAAATAAGATTTTACTTACCGGTAAATCTATTTCTCGTAGTCCGTAGAGGATGCTGGGAACTCCGTAAGGACCATGGGGAATAGACGGGCTCCGCAGGAGATAGGGCACTTTAAGAAAGCTTTGGATTCTGGGTGTGCACTGGCTCCTCCCTCTATGTCCCTCCTCCAGACCTCAGTTAGAGAAACTCTGCCCACAGGAGATGAACAGTACGAGGAAAGGGTTTTTGTAAATCTAAGGGCAAGATTCATACCAGCCACACCAATCACACCGTATAACTTGTGATAAACTACCCAGTTAACAGTATGAACAATAACATAGCCTCGGTTCAAACCCGATCAACTATAACATAACCCTTATGTAAGCAATAACTATATACAAGTCTTGCAGAAGAAGTCCGCACTTGGGACGAGCGCCCAGCATCCTCTACGGACTACGAGAAATAGATTTACCGGTAAGTAAAATCTTATTTTCTCTAACGTCCTAGAGGATGCTGGGGACTCCGTAAGGACCATGGGGATTATACCAAAGCTCCCAAACTGGCGGGAGAGTGCGGATGACTCTGCAGTACCGATTGAGCAAACAGGAGGTCCTCCTCAGCCAGGGTATCAAACTTATAGAACTTTGCAAAGGTGTTTGACCCCGACCAAATAGCAGCTCGGCACAGTTGTAGTGTCGAGACCCCTCGGGCAGCCGCCCAAGAAGAGCCCACCTTCCTAGTGGAATGGGCCTTAATCGATTTTGGCAATGGCAATCCTGCCGAAGAATGCGCCTGCTGAATCGTGTTACAGATCCAGCGAGCAATAGTCTGCTTTGAAGCAGGAGCGCCAACCTTATTGGCCGCATACAGAACAAACAGAGCTTCCGTCTTCCTGATCCTAGCCGTTCTGGTCACATAAATCTTCAAAGCCCTGACCACATCCAGGGACTCGGAATCCTCCAAGTCCCGTGTAGCCACAGGCACGACAATAGGTTGGTTCATATGAAAAGATGAGACCACCTTGGGCAGAAATTGAGGACGAATCCTCAACTCTGCCCTATCCACGTGAAAATTCAGGTATAGGCTTTTATATGATAAAGCCGCCAATTCCGAAATCCGCCTTGCAGAAGCTAAGGCCAACAACATGACCACTTTCCAAGTGAGGTATTTCAACTCTACTGTTTTGAGTGGTTCAAACCAAGGTGACTTGAGGAAACTTAATACCACGTTAAGGTCCCAAGGCGCCACCGGAGGTACAAAGGGAGGCTGAATATGCAGCACGCCCTTCACAAAAGTCTGTACTTCAGGAAGAGAAGCCAATTCTCTTTGAAAGAAAATGGATAAGGCCGAAATTTGAACCTTTATGGACCCTAATTTTAGGCCCAAATTCACTCCCGTTTGAAGGAAGTGAAGCAGACGGCCCAACTGGAACTCCTCCGTAGGAGCAGCTCTGGCCTCACACCAAGAAACATATTTTCGCCATATACGGTGATAATGTTTCGACGTCACGTCCTTCCTAGCCTTGATCAGGGTAGGAATGACCTCCTCCGGAATCCCTTTTTCCGCTAGGATCCGGCGTTCAACCGCCATGCCGTCAAACGCAGCCGCGGTAAGTCTTGGAACAGACAGGGCCCCTGCTGCAGCAGGTCCTGCCTTAGAGGAAGAGGCCACGGATCTTCTGTGAGCAACTCTTGCAGATCCGGGTACCAAGACCTCCTTGGCCAATCTGGAACAATGAGGATTGTTCTGACCCTTCTTATTCTTATTATCCTCAATACCTTGGGTATGAGAGGTAGAGGAGGAAACACATAGACCGATCTGAACACCCAAGGTGTCACCAGAGCGTCTACCGCAACCGCCTGAGGGTCTCTTGACCTGGCGCAATACCTCTTTAGCTTTTTGTTGAGGCGGGACGCCATCATGTCTATCTGAGGCAGTCCCCACCGATCCGTGATCTGTGTGAAGACTTCTTGATGAAGTCCCCACTCTCCCGGATGCAGGTCGTGCCTGCTGAGAAAGTCCGCCTCCCAGTTGTCCACCCCCGGGATGAACACTGCTGATAGTGCGCTTACATGATTTTCCGCCCAGCGTAGAATCCTGGTCGCCTCTGCCATGGCCACTCTGTTCCTTGTGCTGCCTTGGCGGTTTACATGAGCCACTGCCGTGACATTGTCTGACTGAATCAGAACCGGTTTGTTCCGAAGCCATTCCTCCGCTTGGCGTAGGGCGTTGTATATGGCCCTCAACTCCAGGACATTGATGTGGAGACCAGTCTCTAGGCTTGACCAGAGACCCTGGAAATTTCTTCCTAGTGCGACCTCGGTCCAACCTCGGAGGCTCGCGCCCGTGGTCACCAGGACCCAGTCCTGAATGCCGAACCTGCGACCCTCCAGGAGGTGAGCACTGCGCAGCCACCACAGGAGAGACACCCTGGCCCTGGGAGACAGGTTGATCCGTTTTTGTATGTGTAGATGGGACCCGGACCATTTGTCCAATAGGTCCCATTGAAAGGTCCTTGCATGGAACCTGCCGAAGGGGATGGCCTCGTATGAAGCCACCATCTTCCCCAGAACCCTCGTGCAATGATGCACTGAAAACTTTTTTGGCTTCAATAGGTTCCTGACCAGAGCTACTAGATCCTGAGCCTTCTCCACTGGAAGAAAAATTCTTTTTTGGTCTGTGTCTAGAATCAGGCCCAAAAAGATCAGATGCGTTGCAGGGACTAGCTGGGATTTCGGTAAATTGAGACTCCAGCCGTGCCTCTGCAACGTCTTCATGGACAGAAACACGCTGTCCAGCAACTTCTCCCGAGATCTCGCCTTTATGAGGAGATCGTCCAATTACGGGATAATTGTGACGCCCTGCCTGCGCAGGAGCACCATCATTTCCGCCATTACCTTGGTGAAAATTCTCGGGGCCGTGGAAAGACCAAACGGCAACGTCTGAAATTGGTAGTGACAGTCCTGTACTGCAAGTCTCAGGAACGCCTGGTGAGGAGGGAAAATCGGAACATGAAGGTACGCATCCTTTATGACCAGGGACACCATCCAATCCTCTCCCTCCAGGCTGGCGATGACCGCTCTGAGCGATTCCATTTTGAACTTGAACCTCTTCAAGTACAGGTTCAGGGATTTCAGATTTAAAATGGGTCTGACCGAACCGTCCGGTTTTGGTACCACAAACAGGGATGAATAATAACCCTCTCCTTGCTGGAGATGAGGAACTTCGACTATCACCTGTTGAATGTACAATTTGTGAATTGCAGCTAACACCAGCTCCCTCTCCGACGGCGAAGCCGGCAGAGCCAATTTGAAAAACCGGCGAGGAGGCATGTCTTCGAATTCCAGTCTGTATCCCTGGGAAACAATCTCTATTGCCCAGGGATCCACCTGTGAGAGAACCCAGACGTGGCTGAAAAGACGAAGACGTGCCCCCACTTGATCTGACCCCCCCCTGGAATGTCCCAGCGTCATGTGGTGGACTTTGCGGAAGTAGGGGAGGACTTCTGCTCTTGGGAACTAGCCGACTGCAGCTTTTTTCCCTTGCTTTTACCTCTGGCAACAAAGGACGATCCTCGTACCTTCTTGCTTTTATTGGAACGAAAGGACTGCATTTGATAATGCGGTACCTTCTTAGCATGCTGCGGGGGAACATAAGGTAAAAAATTTGATTTACCGGCCGTAGCAGTAGAGACAAGGTCCGAGAGGCCTTCTCCAAACAACTCCTCCCCCTTGTAAGGCAATGACTCCATATGCCGCTTTGAGTCGGCGTCTCCAGTCCACTGTAGGGTCCACAAGAGTCGCCTAGCAGAAAAAGACATAGCGTTTAATCTGGAGCTTAGTAAACAAATGTCTCTCTGAGCATCCCTCATATACAAGGCAGCATCTCTGATATGCTCAATGGTCATTAAAATGGTATCCCTATCTAAGGTGTCAAATTCCGTAGATAAGGAGTCTGCCTATGCCACAACAGCACTACAAACCCAGGCCGACACCATGGCCGGTCTAACGATAGTTCCTGAATGTGTGTAAATGTGCTTCATGGTAATTTCCTGCTTGCGATCAGCAGGATCCTTGAGGGAAGCAGTATCCGGAGAAGGCAGTGCCACCTTCTTGGATAAGCATGTCAGTGCCTTGTCTACTTTAGGCGAAGATTCCCATCGTATCCTATCCTTCTGTGGAAAAGGATACGCCATAAGAAGCCTTTTGGGAACATGTAGTCTCCTATCCGGAGACTCCCAAGCCTTTTCGCACAATTCGCTTAGCTCAAATGAGGACGGAAACGTGACCTCAGGCTTTTTCCCTTTATACATGTGAACCCTCGTGTCAGGGACAGGGGGTTCCTCAGTGATATGCAAAACCTCTTTTATGGCAATAATCATGTATCGAATATCCTTTGCCACCTTGGGCTGTAATTTTGCATCCTCATAGTCGACACTAGAGTCAGTATCTGTGTCGGTATCTGTGTCAGCGACCTGTGATATGGGGCGCTTTTGAGACCCTGAAGGTCCTGGCGCCACAGGGACAGGCACAGTCTGGCTACCTGACTGATCCCTAGCTTCAGCCTTTCTAACCTTTTATGCAGGAGATTCACATTTGCATTTAAGACATTCAGCATATCCACCCAGTCCGGTGTCGGCGTTGCCGATGGCTACCTGACATTCAAACACTCCCCTCCACTTTAAGCGAGCCTTCCTCGTCAAACATGTCGACACACACGTACCGACACACTTTACACACACAGGGAAACTCTTTGCTGCAGACAGTATCCCCTTTAAGGCCCTTTGGAGAGACAGAGAGAGAGTATGCTAGCACACACCCCAGCGCAATGACCCTGGAGACCAACACAAAATGTTTTTTCCCCAGCCGCGCTGTATAATATGTTATCCGCCAATTATGTGCCCCCCCCTCTCTTTTAAACACCCCTTCACCGTGTGTAAGCAGGGGAGAGTCCGGGGAGCTTCCTCTCAGCGGTGCTGTGGGAGAAAAAATGGCGCTGGTGAGTGCTGAGGGAGAAGCCCCGCCCCCTCGGTGGCGGGCTTCTGTCCCGCTCAAACTTACTAAAATATGGCGGGGGCTCTTTTATATACATGTACAGTGCCCACCTGTACATGTATATTGTCTTTTGCCATAATAGAGGTGTTATATTGCTGCCCAGGGCGCCCCCCCTGCGCCTTGCACCCTTACAGTGACCGGAGTGTGTGAGGTGTATGGGAGCAATGACGCACAGCTGCGGTGCTGTGCGTTACCTCAGTGAAGCTCTGAAGGCTTCTGCCGCCTGACGTCTTCTGACTTCGGTTCTTCTGGCTCTGTGAGGAGAACGGCGGCGCGGCTCTGGGGGTGGACGCCCATTAAGAACCTGTGTTCACCCCCTCTGGAGCTAATGGTGTCCAGTAGCCGAGGAAGCAGAGCCTATCTTAGACAAGAAGGTCTGCCCCTCTCTCCTCAGTCCCTCGATGCAGGGAGCCTGTTGCCAGCAGTGCTCCCTGTAAAAAAGTAGAAAAAAATCCAAACAAAAATGCTTCTAGGCAGAGAACTCCGGGGAGCTCCCTGCAGTGCACCCATCCTGCTGTGGGCACAGTGTAAAACTGAGGTCTGGAGGAGGGGCATAGAGGGAGGAGCCAGTGCACACCCAGAATCCAAAGCTTTCTTAAAGTGCCCTATCTCCTGCGGAGCCCGTCTATTCCCCATGGTCCTTACAGAGTCCCCAGCATCCTCTAGGACGTTAGAGAAAAGTATTTTAAATGTGAAAGGTTTTTTTTTGTAGAAAAGTAAGGTAAAAAACAAAAACAAATGTCTGGCATGGTTCCAAGTTGTTCTTATGATGTTGATTACTGTATTTTTTTCCCAGAAACAAGAATCCTCTAAGATGAAAACAGTTTTTTTTAATGCCTATTTATGGATACTGTATATTCATCCAGAAACAAAAATGTCCTCCGTATTTATAACACAGATATTTTCATTTACTTCCGAGTTTGCTTCATACCTAGAAAGTCAGCCTTTTTCACAAACTGAATTTGACCTATTGTAACGCTTAGAGCCTGATGCAATGCCATCTGAGTCGGCTGGAGGAGCCAGTTGCCGTCCAGACTCAGATATTTTTTTAAAGCGGCAATATTTTAAAAGTCAAAACCATGTCTTGTAAATGATTGCTGCTTTAAAAAAAAAGTCCCAGTTCGCACCTTCAAGTTGGAGAAGTACCCTGGACACAAATGCTCAAGACACTGCATACAGATGTACATAGTTTTACATGTACAAGCTGCATCATGGCACATGTTAGCATGTTTTGCGTCTGTAGGCCTTGGCCGGTGATTTCCCACACTGATTTCAGTGGGTGCCTTTGACACATCCCTGAGCTTCAATGGAGGTGATGTCACACTTGGGGGTATATTCATTAGGAGTCGGATCCATTCCGACATGCAGTTGGATCCGACAACCCCTATTCAATGGACGGCTAAATCCGACTGTCGGATTTGGCCGTCTTGTCAGGCCGCTGCTGTCAGCGGCTGCGGATGCGCTGACAGCAGCGGCCAGGGGAGCAGAGAGCAGCAGCCATGAGTGGGAGGGGCTGGCTGCGGGGGACATGTGTGGAGCCGCAGGCAGCAGGAAAAGAGGTGCTGCGGACGGCGGGGGGAGCATTGATTGGCGGCCGGCGGGAGGTGCTGGAAGCGGGGTAACATGTCTGCGGCGGTGGGGGGATGCGCTGCAGGGAAAGAGGTGCCTGGCCGGGGGACGGCCAGGCACCTCTCTCCCTGCAACGCCTCCCCCCGCAGCCACAGACATGTCTCCCCGCAGCCTGCTCCTCCCGCCGGCCGCCGATCTCTGCTCCCCCCGCCGCCCGCAGCAAGACTAGTCTCCTCATCTCAATCCCACTTTTTTTAAAGTCGGATTGAGATTGTCGGAAACGGGGCTAAAACCTGTTGGGTCTGGCCCCGCTTCCGACAATGCGCGCTGAACGGCGGCTGAAGCCGCCGATCAGCGTGCATTCCGACAGCATTCCGACAAGTCGGGTTTCCCGACTTGTCGGAATAAACGGGGCACTAATGAATAGGTCGGAACCCCTTCCGACCTAAAACTGTCGGAAGCTGCCGTCTTTCCGACAAAACGGCAGCTTCCGACAGTTATTGAATATACCCCATGGTCTTCAACGTTGCTCCATAGAGCCAGCATTGATCAGTTCTCCACCGCTGGATGCTTTGAAATCCAATTCGATACAGCAGCCATGCATTTGCACAGGTCACATCAAGTAAGTGAAAAAACCCTGAATGTCCTATCTCCTGTTTTTTTGCGTCTGTGTGGGTACATGTCCACACACCAGGGACATGCAGTGAGGTAAATGGCTGAGGAGGTGCTGGCTAACACCAGAGCCAGATTTACACACAATATATGAGCTAAAGTATTCATGTGGGCACTATAATATATTCTTTGTATTTGTCATATACTTTATGTAGTCATAACTCTGGCTTATACGTTGTTATAACAGGAAAGGCTCTGCCTCACCTGCCTCACCCCACCGCACGTCACTGCCACTCACTGATCTATAAGATCCACTCCCTCCATGTGTGTTATAGTACTCTGTACCTAACCCTGTTGCTACTGTACATGCTCTTGATGTATGGAGATGTCTGGAGAAAATTAAAAACAATGCTAATTAACCGTCTGCCACTACTAATGATCATAATTTAAAATAATTTAGAATTTAGTTAAGATAACATATAAGATAACATATTAGACTATCAGCTGTAAAAAAAAGTGGCATATATGGCTATTATATGAGGAAAATATTTCGGTTAAACATACATGCCAGGACAAGCCATGCAAGCAGTATGGGACTCTGTATTGCATGATGTCACTGAGGTGAACATGTGATTTAACATCAACTGCGAAAAAAAATAATTGAGTATTTGATCTAAATTAGAGATGTGTGACGACCCTCGTGATTTGGTTTTGGATTTGTATTTACTTTGTGTTTTGGTTTTACCAAAACCACCCCCATGTGTTTTGGTTTGGTTTTGGATCTATATTTTATTTTAAAAAAATTGATAAAAACTGCTAATATCAAATAATTTGGGCCTTTTTTTCGATTCTACAATATTATTTACCTCAATAACATTAATTTCCAGTCATTGCCAGACAATTTTGACTACCTCGCAGCTCACACTATTCTTCAAAGGCTGGCTGGCTAAACTAAGGAACAAAGTAGCGGAACAAACACACGGCATGCATAGCTGTTAAAAAATGTGTTGCAAATTAAATATGCAAAGACTGTCCCCAATACCCCCCAAAAAATACAGCCCATTATTAAAAAAAAGTGGTGCAAGATGGAATTGTCCTTGAGCCCACCCACCCACTTTTATGTTGGGTATTAAACAGGATTTTTGTGGCTGAAGTGCTTGCTTTGTTTGAGCCTCCGCAAACCAGTTGTTCAGATCACTAATGAGGAGGTTGATGATGAGGGTGTTAATTACCTTATAATCTTTTAAAATACATTTCATGAACTGACTTAACATGGAGGAGGTGCCTAGATGGTTAATATCCCTAACTCTACTAACTTTGGCCTCACAAATAGAGCAGATGCCTTCACAAACATTGGGGGTCATTCCGAGTTGTTCGCTCGCAAGCTGCTTTTAGCAGCTTTGCACACGCTAAGCCGCCGCCTACTGGGAGTGAATCTTAGCTTATCAAAATTGCGAACGAAAGATTCGCAATATTGCGAAAAGACTTCTCTGTGCAGTTTCTGAGTAGCTCCAGACTTACTCTGCCAGTGCGATCAGTTCAGTGCTTGTCTTTCCTGGTTTGACGTCACAAACACACCCAGCGTTCGCCCAGACACTCCTCCGTTTCTCCAGCCACTCCCGCGTTTTTCCCAGAAACGGTAGCGTTTTTTCACACACACCCATAAAACGGGCAGTTTCCGCCCAGAAACACCCACTTCCTGTCAATCACATTACGATCACCAGAACGAAGAAAAAACCTCGTAATGCCGTGAGTAAAATACCTAACTGCATAGCAAATTTACTTGGCGCAGTCGCACTGCGGACATTGCGCATGCGCATTAGCGACTATTCGCTCCGTTGCGGAAAAAAAAAACAGAGCGAACAACTCGGAATGACCCCCATTGTCAGGATTTGGGTCAAAATAATCCCACACCCAAGAGGTGGCTTTTTTGGATTTATGCCCAGGCATCACAATCACTTTTTTTTTTTTTTTATCATGGGCAGGTACTGTTGCCACTTGTTGCTGACTTACACTAACAATATCATGACTATCCTTCCTCATTAGTGTCAGATAGTAGTTGTACACAATTGTTACCCTCATCCTACTCCATTTCCACTCAAGTATCCTCAATTTCTATTATGTCCACTCCTCATTACCATCTTTACTTGTACTGCTCATCCCCACATGTGCAGATGGTGCAGAAGTGGTGGAAAGAGGAGAAAGATGTATTAAGTGTTGGGAGAGATAAAGTGGAGAGATATCATGGGGCACATGTACTAATCCTTTGGTGGATATCCTATTAGCCCCGGCGATTTTTCCTGATGTTTCACTGATTATTTTTCTTTACAGGCTATCCAGATTGTTCGCCTGTACAAAAATGCCTTTTCTCCCGAAAACAGATAGGTTCAGTGAAACCTGTGTGTTTTCGGTAGAAACAGCCCCGTTTTTGCCTGAGGCAGGGGAAACAAAATCCCTGATGACCGGGATAACCTGCAGTGTCCCATGCCTGCTGCAGCAGGCTGGGACTGCAGGCATGGCGCCGCAGTCCAGAAGCTGTCACCAGGTGCGGAGACCCCCGCCTGAGAAGCCAGGGCTGCGCAGTGACCACCCCCCCCCCCTCTCCTCCGCCCCCGGCAGCTGTCACATGATGGGGGAGCGGCCATATGATCGGGGAAGCCGGAGGAGCAGCGCTGCATCGGGAGCGGTCAGCAGCCAGCACCCGGTGCAGCATCAAGAAACCCTCGATAAGCCATCGCTTGTGCTGACTTATCAGGGGTAATAGGATAGCCCCCGGCGGGACAATTAGCCCCGGTAAATTACTGGGGCTAATTGGATATCCCCCTTGGAGAGGGATAAACTGGAGATTATGAGGCAGATGTACTAAATCTTGGAGAGAGACAACGTGGGGAGAGATTAGGGGGCTGGGTGAGTGATAAAGTGGAGAGAGATTACAGGGCAAATGTACTAAACCTTGGAGAGAGATAAATTGGAGACAGATTATGGGGCAGATGTACTAAGAATTGGACAGTGATAAAGTTGAGTGAGATAAAGGACCAACAAACCAGCTCCTGTCATTTTTCAAATACAGCCTATAACATGGAAGTTAGCAGCTGATTGGCTGATACTTTATCTCTTTCCACTTTATCCCAGGCTTGATACATAACCCCCAATATCTAGTATACATTATAACCAAGCTCATTAAACATATCATAGGGATTGTAGTAATGGAGAGTCCGTTCGACATTGCCACGCGTGACCTGCTTAGATAATCTTGCGCATCCCTAGAAATATAAAATTTTGCCAATAATGGGGGAAGGAAGAACAGTTAAAAAAAAACAACACAAAAAAAAATAAAAATTTAAATTTCAATTTGTTTATGCCATGCACGTTACATGTGGCTATACTATCTCCTATATAATAGCCCTGTGATTCTGTGCCTGGCCCTGGGTCTCTAACGCTGGGCGTGGCTAGGAGCTCTCATTGGGTTAGTGGCAGGTCTATCACACCCAGTCCACAGCTGATTGGGCGAGAATCGCCCTCCCACACAGGTTACATCCAATGGGAGGCTCTGCCCTTTGCCTGCTGTGTTTTCACAGAGCAGGATTAGCAATGGGGCTGATGGAGCTGCAGCTCCAGCCCCTCACCCCAAAATAGCCCCACTGCATCTGCAACAACATACCCTCCAATAATTTACACATAAACATTGATACAAATTCAAAAAGGGGGCGTGGCCATGGGTACAGCACCTTGACCACGCCCCTTTTACAAAACTTTCAATGGAAGCTTGGAGAGTCAAAAAACGGCACAGACCATAAAAAAAGGGACTGTACCTGCCAAAAAGGTGCAGCTGGAGGGTATGCCACTGCATCTGCAGCAAGTCTCTGCGCTGTAGATAGGGGAACAAACATCCTTTTACTGCAGCGTCCTATGGGGGTCATTCCGAGTTGTTCGCTAGCTGCATTCGTTCGCTGTGCAGCGATCAGACAAAAACTCAGCACTTACCTTTGAGAAAGTCACGTGGAGTGTGATGAAACCGGTTAGGACTCCTCAATTCTTTTTTACCTACTGGACTTCTACACTCTGCCTAACAAGCATTTTGCATGACAAGCACTTTCATCTATACTAAGAGACCGATATTGGCCTTGCAGCCCCTGCAGCGGCATATTATTCTCTGCACGCCGCAGCTGACATTGAGGCCTGCCGAGCAGCATTGGCAACTCAGTCTCCATAGCGGCTCCTTTATACCTCCAGCAGCGTCTCCATGTAGGACTCCGCCCGGTGCAAGCTTTGCACTCTCCCTCCCAGTGACAGCTACGTGGTGGGCAATGCAGGATAATCTAACCGAGGGCGCTCCGTTAGAAACCAGCCCACGGGAGAGGTCATTTTGACTTTATCTGACATCGGAGCATTTCTACATAAAGGAGCTCCATTAATACATTCATGGGACTGCAGTTACCAGTTTAAAACTTATGAATTACTCCACATTCTAACAATTCATTCATATCCAGGATACAATACTGTTTCTACTTGTTGGATACAAATGTTGCATATTGTTACTGCTCACACCACAAGTGCTTGTTTTATCTGATATCCAGTACAGGGTATTTTACTATTTTCCTTATAAGGTTTAAGTCCAGACTATATGTTTTATTGTATGAAATGTCTTTTTTTGTCATATTAAATTTTCTTTATAATTTATCTCAGCATACGTCAGTTATTGTTCATGTTTCCAATTTCATTGCGCAGCTGAGTTATTTTTTCAATCTAGTTTCCTTCAATTAGGCAAATACACAGTGCCTACACAGCAGCGCATTGAAATTGGGGAATTTTTTTAAATAGAACAATTTATTATGAAGCGCTTTCAGCAGTTTTTGTTTGTTTTAGTGTTCAGCCAAACGCAGGACGTGTTCATGACGTCAAATCAGGAACTGAATGGTCTGAAGTGATCACAAGCGCTGAGTAGGTCTGAAGCTACTCTGAAACTGCACAAAATATTTTTCTACCCGCTCTGCGATCCTTTCGTTCACACTTCTGCTAAGCTAAAATACACTCCCAGTGGCCAGCGGCATAGCGTTTGCACGGCTGCTGAAAACTGCTAGCGAGGGATCAACTCGGAATGACCACCAATGTCTTGCTGCCAGTTCACCTCACCCATTCCGTATCAACAATCCCCACTCCCTAGCCGCTCCGCAGGTTGAACATAGATGTGAATGAAAGCGGCACAGTGGAAGCCTTTCATAGGCCTCCCTGCGCCGCATACTCTCTGAGCCCCGGAGCCTCTTCTGTGCATGAAGTCACAGAAGTGCCTCCCAGCCACAGCCATGCCCAGATCCCCAGAGGCCCTGACTCCGCAACACAGCGCCTGGCCTGCCGGCCAGGAAGCCCCGAGATGGTTAATGTAGTGGATAGAGAGGGTGATATCGCGGAGGGTAATGTATGGCCGCTGAATTAATGTAAAAGGTGACAGTGCTGTGCAGTGCAGTGGGTGTGCAGTCAGGGCCGTTGCTAGACTGTTCGCCGGCCCCCTGAAAACTATACATTTGCACCCTCGCATACTTTACAAACGCACAGCGCACATAATGACCCCTGTAGTAGAGACACTTACACATGTAATGCCCCCTGTACCAGAGACGCTTACACATGTCACGCCCCCCTGTACCAGTGACGCTTACACAAGTAACACCCCCTGTAGCAGTGACGCTTACACACGTAACGCCCCCTGTAGCAGTGACGCTTACACACGTAACGCCCCCTGTACCAGTGATGCTTACACACGTAACGCCCCCTGTACCAGTGACGCTTACACACGTAACGCCCCCTGTACCAGTGACGCTTACAAGCGTAACGCCCCCTGTACCAGTGACGCTTACACACGTAATGCCCCCTGTACCAGTGACGCTTACACACGTAAACGCCCCCTGTACCAGTGACGCTTACACACGTAACGCCCCCTGTACCAGTGACGCTTACAAGCGTAACGCCCCCCTGTACCAGTCACGCTTACACACGTAACGCCCCCTGTACCAGTGTCGCTTACACATGTAATGCCCCCTCTACCAGTGCCGCTTACACACATAACGCCCCCTGTACCAGTGTCGCTTACACACGTAATGCCCCCTGTCCCTCAATCCGAGTTGTTAGCTCGCTAGCTGCTTTTAGCAGCATTGCACACGCTAGGCCGCCGCCCTCTGGGAGTGTATCTTAGCATAGCAGAATTGCGAACGAAAGATTAGCAGAATTGCTAATAAATAATTCTTTGCAGTTTCTGAGTAGCTCCGGACCTACTCACGAATTGCAATCAGCTCAGTCCGTTTAGTTCCTGGTTTGACGTCACAAACACGCCCTGCATTCGGCCAGCCACTCCCCCGTTTCTCCAGACACTCCCGCGTTTTTCCCTGACACGCCTGCATTTTTTTGCAAACGCCGGGAAAACGCTGAGTTGCCGCCCAGAAATGCCCCTTTCCTGTCAATCATTTACTGAACACCAGTGTGAATGAAAAGCGCAGCAGAAGCCACAGCAAAACAGCTATGTTTTGTGTTAAATTACTAAGCGCATGCGCTCTGCGTACCATGCGCATGCGCAGTTAGCAACAAATCGCAGCATAGCGAAAATCGGCAACGAGCGAACAACTCGGAATGACCACCCCTGTACCAGTGACGCTTACACACATTATGCAGCAGTCACACATACACGTACGCACACAACAGACACATATATATACACATACATACTGTACATACATTACACACATACACAGTCACACATATATACAGTATACACAGACACTGTATATACACACACATATTCACTCTCTTTCCAGACACTTATCTAATGAAGTCTGGCTGGCCGAAGCTGTAACAGCTCATCGTCCTGCTGCAGCATGGTCCCGTGTAGCTCCGCCCCTTACTTCCATCTAGCTCCGCCCACTTGGCCTCCCTCCCGGCCACTGAATGTCACACAGGGGAGGGGAGGGGGGAGAGGAGGTTTTGTGCTGATGGCGCCGAGGGGGAGAGGAGGCTTTGTGCTACCAGCGCTGAGGGGGAGAAAAGGTTTTGTGCTTCCGGCGCTGCTGCATGTTTGACAGCAGCGAGCAGCAGCAGCAGGGATAGCAGCAGAAACTCAGCACAGGAATGCAGAGCAGGGAGAACGTCTCTCCTTCCTGGTGCCTCCCTGCACTGCATCCCTTTGCTGAGCGGCTAGCGCCGGACCTGTGTGCAGTGACACTGACACTGCACAGCACTCTCACCTTTTACATTGATTCAGCCAGTCACTCAGTTCTGCCAGCCAGTCTCTATTGTTAGCACTAGTGTCCCAACGCGCCATATTACAGGGAAGTAGACACACTAAATAAACTACAGCGCCCAGCAGCCCTTAGCGCCGAAGCATTCCGGCCCTTAGGGCTGCTGGGAGCTGTAGTTTATTGAGTGCATCTTCTTCCCTGTAATGCGGCGCGTTGGGACACCGGCGCTAACAATAGTGACTGGCTGCTGTGCGAGTCTCCGGGAGAGCCACTGCCAAAGGGAGGACAGCAGCTTAGCTGCTGACAGGAGGAGAAGCAGGATAAGCATTACTCAACCCTCCCCCACTTACAGTACCTCCGGCCCCATCCGTGGCACCCCCACACCCCCCCTCCAGCACCCGCGGTAGCTTCGGGCCCCTCCCCCACCTTCAGCAACCCCACACCCGCCCCTCCCCCCACACCACCGCATCCGCCCCTCCCCCACCCGGGGCACCCCCGCAACTGCTCCTCCCCCCACCTGTAGTGGCTCCGGACCACCACCCATGGCACCCACGCACCCTCCCCCACCTGTGGCACCACTGCTCCAGACCCTCCCCCACCTGCATCACCACCGCAACCGCCCCTCCCGTGGCACCCCAGGGTCCCATCCGCATCTTCCCCGCACCCGCCACTCCCCCAACCATAGCACCTACTAGGTGATTCACCAGGCTTTGCGTGCGCTGTTCACGCCGTTGCAAGGGGCTTCGACCCCTTAACCATTGCACGCCCTTTGTCCGTGCAATATTTAACCACTCACACAATTATGATTGGATATAATACTCCATATAATAAAAATATTGCACGCCACAAGGGTGTGTAAGGGTTAAGGGGGCGTAGCCCCTTACGACGGTGTGAAGAGCCCCCGTAGGGCGCCATGAATCACCTAGTTATACATACATACACTCACCACCAATGTGCCGCATATGACTACCACACAGAAGTAGTTGGGAAAGTAGAACGGATGTGAGGCACTAGGTCAAAATGCATTCTGGGGTCCAAAGACATTTTTGTAGACCACTTATTTGAGTGCATGAATTTAAGCAGCATAACATATTATGCTTATTCTTTGCTGGATAACGGTTTTCAGGATAAGGATTGCAATACTTAAATGACCATACATTTCACTACCTATTTAACTAAAACATTTGTATTTTCCATTATCTGAGGTTATATATAAGTGCTTATTTGCCTATGCCAATTTTAGATGTTAAATTTCTTGCTTGCTCAGTTAAATTTCATAAATAGACAGTAACAGAACAGCGCCACCTAGCCGCCATTAGATCACAGCATTACCAGTTGAATAAAAATGAGGAGTTGCGTTATAAATAAGGGGCCTGATTCAGACCTGAAAGCAGGTTTGTGGCCGCACGTAGATTCACGATTCTGCGGCTACGCAAGGTCCATTCTGCACATGTGCAGGTCGGGCCTTGCGATCTCACCCGCACTTCCCCTCTGCTCAGGGCCGGATTAACAATGGGGCGGATGGAGCTGCAGCTCCAGGCCCCCCATTGAAAATAGGCCCACAGCAAACTGACAGCATTGACAAGAAAAAACTTTTTCCTGTCACATACTGCCAGCGGCCTCCTCTCTCCCATGCCCCCTTCTACGGCTCCATCGATCTCACCTGCCACGGAGCCGTGCAGGCAGTGTGCTGGCCGCCCCTCCCTCTCCAGTCTCTCCTTCTCCGGGGTCCTGCTGTCACTCACAGGCCCAAGCTCCGCCCCCAGACTGCACGGGCCACGGGGAGCTGCTGCTGCAGGAAACCTGGCAAGTGCAGTGATGGCTTCTTGATTAATATGTGTATACAGTTTGTGTGACGTGTGTAGTGAATGTGTGTGTATATGTGGTGGTGGGTGGGTGGGTGTGTATAGTGTGTACTGTGTGTATATGTGGTGGTGGTGTGTGTGTACTTTGTGTGTGTGTACTGTGTGTATATATATATATATATATATATATATAGTGATGGGGGTGTGTGTGTACTTTATATGTGAAGTGTTTAGTCACTGTAGTGGGTTCTGTGTGTGTGTTTAGTGTGTATATATGGTGGTGGGTGGGTGTACTTTGTGTGTCTGTAGTGTGTACTGTATGTGTATATGTGGTGGTGGGTGTGTGTGTTTGTGTATATGTGGTGGTGGTGGGTGTACTTTGTATGTCTGTAGTGTGTACTGTATGTGTATATGTGGTGGTGGGTGTGTGTGTTTGTGTATATGTGGTGGTGGTGGGTGTACTTTGTGTGTCTGTAGTGTGTACTGCATGTGTATATGTGGTGGTGGGTGGGTGTGTTTGTGTATATGTGGTGGTGGTGGGTGTGTATATAGTGTGTACCAGTGGTCGAAATGGAGTGGTATATTTTTTAATTAAATGAAAGTGTTCATGTTAAGCTTCTTTTGCAGGGAGCTGCGCCCTACCCCTTTTAATCACTAAAGGACTGCCTTCTCCATCCGCCGCGCTGTCACTTCTCCCCCGCAGCACTGTTACTCCTCCCCCTGCCGCGCTGATAGCTCTCAGCTGAAGGCGGAGACAGGGTCAGCATGCAGCAGGGAGGAGCAGCCAATCAGATCCTGCGGTGTCTCCTGCCAGTCCTCCGGCATGGTTTGATTCTGCCTCACCACGGCGCTGCGCGCTGACCTGGGCTCCGCCGTCAGCATCAAGAGACTGGCCCTGCTGATCCGGCACAGTGCCCTCCTCCGCAACGGTGAGTGCCGCTCTGCATCTGCCCTGTGCCTGTCCTTCCCTTCCTCCCAGTGCTCTCTACCTGGTGCAGTGTGTCTCAGTGCTCTCTACCTGGTGCAGTGTGCCTCAGTGCTCTCTACCTGGTGCAGTGTGCCTCAGTGCTCTCTACCTGGTGCAGTGTGTCTCAATGCTCTCTACCTGGTGCAGTGTGCCTCAGTGCTCTCTACCTGGTGCAGTGTGTCTCAGTGCTCTCTACCTGGTGCAGTGTGTCTCAGTGCTCTCTACCTGGTGGAGTGTGTCTCAGTGCTCTCTACCTGGTGCAGTGTGTCTCAGTGCTCTCTACCTGGTGCAGTGTGTCTCAGTGCTCTCTACCTGGTGGAGTGTGTCTCAGTGCTCTCTACCTGGTGCAGTGTGCCTCAGTGCTCTCTACCTGGTGCAGTGTGCCTCAGTGCTCTCTACCTGGTGCAGTGTGTATCAGTGCTCTCTACCTGGTGCAGTGTGTATCAGTGCTCTCTACCTGGTGCAGTGTGTATCAGTGCTCTCTACCTGGTGCAATGTGCCTCAGTGTTCTCTACCTGGTGCAGTGTGTATCAGTGCTCTCTACCTGGTGCAATGTGTCTCAGTGCTCTCTACCTGGTGCAGTGTGTCTCAGTGCTCTCTACCTGGTGCAGTGTGTCTCAGTGCTCTCTACCTGGTGCAGTGTGTCTCAGTGCTCTCTACCTGGTGCAGTGTGTCTCAGTGCTCTCTACCTGGTGCAGTGTGTATCAGTGCTCTGCCTGGTGCAATGTATATAACGTGCTCTACCTGTGGTGCAATATGTATAACGTGCTCTACCTGTCGCAGTGTGTATAGGATGTTCTACCTGGTGCAATGTGTATTAGGTGCACTACTGTGTGGTGTAATGTGAATTTCGGCTTATTCAGTGTTCTATAATGTGAATTTCTGCTCGTACTGTGTGCTATAATGTGAATTTCTGCTTATTCAGTGTTCTATAATGTGAATTTCGGCTTATTCAGTGTTCTATAATGTGAATTTCGGCTCGTACCGTGTGCTATAATGTGAATTTCGGCTCGTACCGTGTGCTATAATGTGAGTTTCAGCTCGTACCGTGTGCTGTAATGTGAATTTCGTCTCGTACCGTGTGCTATAATGTGAATTTCGGCTCATACCATGTGCTATAATGTGAATTTCGGCTCATAACGTGCTATAAAGTGAATTTCGGCTCGTACCATGTGCTGTAATGTGAATTTCGGCTCGTACCGTGTGCTGTAATGTGAATTTCGGCTCGTACCATGTGCTATAATGTGAGTTTTGGCTCGTACCGTGTGCTATAAGGTGAAAGGGGCACCAGTACTAGACAGTATAAGGGGTTCTACTACACTGGACATGGCCCCTTTTGGGTGACCACGCCCCCTTTTCTGGAGCGAAGGCGCGCGCATAATTGCATCCTTGACTTTTCCATATCCCCACTTCAAAATTTCCACTTCGACCACTGGTGTGTACTGTGTGTGTTTGTGTATACGTGGTGGTGTGTGTGTGTGTGTGTGTGTGTGTGTACTTTATGTGTTTATATGTGGGGGGGTGTACTTTGTGTGTGTAGTGTGTACTATGTGTGTATATGTGGGGATGTGTGTACTTTATATGATGGGGGTCTGTGTGTATATGCTATGTTTGGGAGGGCTACGCTAACACCTATTTGTTATATGAGTAGCAGCTGAGGAGGGAAGGGGTTCCACCAGCCCATAGAAATTGGATGCTTAGCGTATTTAACTGTCAGCGCTCACTCCTAAACAAATAATATCACATATGCAGTTTACTTTTAAATTCTGGTATACTCCAATTTATTAGGTTATAAAGCATAAAAATTAAAAACACAATATTATTTACAGTTTATATGGTTTATATAATGCTGATGGTCCTAATACTCGGGACTAACTAGGGTTAAAACTTTTTTAAAAAAAATACCCTCCTCAGGTCCAGATGTCGGCGGTGCTGTTGGCAGGTCCATGTGGCAGGCGGCTGTGCTATTGGCAGGTCCGGGCAGAAGGCGGCGGCTCCAGCAGGCGATGAGTATGGGCGGGTTCGGGCATTCCAGGCCGGCGGCGAGGTTTATGCTGTGCGGCACAGCGTGACCTCTAACACCATTTCACGCTGCGCAGTGCACACAGCCGCACTGCCAGGGGCAGTGGGAGCCGAGCAGCATCTGAGCCGTGTGCTGAATTGGCTCAGACGCTGCCTGGCATTAAAAAAAAAAAAGCGTTGGCCCAAGTACCGGGATTGTAAACCCCATTTTAGGCCAAAATCCCAGGATACTGCCGATCCCGATCCCAGGATTGGCCACCATATGAGTAACAGGTGTAGCTGTGTGAGTATAGTAATGGGTGCTGCTGTGAGTACAGTAATGTCTTGCCCCCCCCCCCACCCCCCCTCCACATCACTAGTCACACCCTTGGTGGCCCCATATAATAGGCCCTTTGTAAATTTCAGCTCCAGGCCTATGTGGACCTTAATCTGGCACTGCCCCTGCTGCTGACTGATCGACAGGCAGTGGCGTTGAGGAGGTTGGGAGGGGGCAGGGGGAGACTTGTGTTCCCAGAAATAGGGTCATGTCGTCCCTGTTTTCTGGGAGGGGAGAGCCACGGATCTGCAGGCTACCATGTAGACTTCTTGGCTTCACAGCTCCGCTTCCACCGGTCAGCTGAGTAAACTGGAGCTGGCCACGTTGGATCCCAGCTTGCGATGTCGATTGCAGTCATGGGATCTCAGCTACTTGAGGAGACGTCTTTTAATGAGACGTCTCCTGCATGCCCCTCATGGAGATTGGATGGAAGTACAATGCTGCTTGCATGCAGCACTGCATTTTCATCCATCTCTGAGGCCCAAAGTGCACTTGCTTTGGCCATGTGTGTCATACAATGCACAGGGAGCACTATTTGAGTGTAAGCTCTCCTTTAGCAGAAGCAAAAGATTTTAAAGAAGATTCTCAGAACAAAGGTTACTTAGCTACAGAGATAAACCTTGAAAAAAAAAAAGATGGAAGGCTTTAGACAAAACATCTGTTCTGCGACATTACTCTTATCATCTGGATGCATAACCCCAAGGGCACAATTATATCAATACGTATATGATACGACTGCTTAAAATATATAGTCGAGGTTTAGCAATAAAGGTCCTAATTCAGACCTAATCGCTGTTGTACGAAATCGCACAGCGGCCGATTATGGAATGACTGCGCATGCATACGGATCGTAATGCGGAGGCACTAGGCCAAACTGCGAAATAATCTGTTTTTTTTTATTGCTAGGTGAACGCAGGCTAGGTGAATGACAGGAAGGAGACTTTTGTAGGGTGGTAACTGGACGTTTTCTCTAGGAGTGTCTGGGAAAAACGCAGGCGATACCAAACGTTTTCTGGGACCCTCCCTGTGTGACGTCAGCTCCGGCCCCGATCAGCCTGTTTGTATCGCACTGTAGGAGGAGTAAGTCCTGGGCTACGCACAGACTGGAAAAATCATTCGATGGTGAGTGAGTTGCGAACGGATTTGCAGATGTCCGCTGTCTGGCGAAATTTTTGTACGGCATGTGCATGCATTCGCACACTTGCATAGGGTGGGTTTTCACTCTCTACGGGCGGCGGCTATCTGATCGCAGACCTCTACAAAAACTCTGAGGAGCGGTCAGGTCTGAATTAGGCCCTGAGTCTGGGAAATTCTCTCCCCATAAAATCCGCAGCAGTAAAGAATTAAAGTTGATCCAATTAAATACATTTTGCAGTGGGTGAAATAAGACAGAAGCCTGATTTATATTTAGGGGGTAATTTAGGAAAGTTTATAAAACCATAATTCTATTAAACAATTTAGCAATTTTGCTATTGATTACTGCTGCAATGCCCATTGGCGTTTCTATCATGGGTGCAATGTGGGCGGTGCACACGGGACCCTGGGTACGCCCCCACCTCTCTTAAAACGCCCCTGGCAACACCTGAGATATTACAGGCATGTCTGGCTAGTTCACTAAGGGGATGGCGATCAGTGGTGCCGAGAGAGGGTGGGAGAGGGTACAAATTACCTGGGCCCAGGTCTGATGGAGGGGCCCAGTGAGGGTCCAGTAGGGGGCCCAGGCTCCTCCCCCTTACCTGTCAGAAGCAGCTGCAGCTCTTCTCCTCAGGCCAGCACATACATACTAGCCCGCTTTCCCCTTTGGGCAAAGACCAGCCAGAGAGGCTGATCCCTCCACAGAAAGAAGGAGCTCCTCCCATTCATCTTGACAAAGGTTTTTCTATGTGCCTGCACGAATCCACAGCTGGGTCCAAGCCCTTTTACCATCACAATACTATTTTCTGATCACCAGGATCATAGGCAATCGCAGTGGGGACCCCCTCCTCTTGGCAAATGGCTCAAATTATGACAACAATAGCAATGGTCTATAATATGATCATGCAGTTTAAGGGACAGAGCAGAACTGCTGCACATGCCCAGTGGTAGCAGCTTGGTCTACCAAGTATGTCTTCAGTCAGTACACTGGACCAGAAAGTAGCTACCAGGAAAAAGAGACAGGAGCCTTACTATGAGGTGGGAGAATGTGTGCTTAGAAAATGCAGTATTGGTTCTATTATGTTTGTGTACTTATTTATTAATTAATTTATGTATTATAGTTAGTGATGAGCGGGTTCGGTTTCTCGGAAACCGTACCCCCCCGAACTTCACCCTTTTTACACGGGTCCGAGGCATACTCGGATTCTCCCGTATGGCTCGGTTAACCCGAGCGCGCCCGAACGTCATCGTCCCGCTGTCGGATTCTCGCGAGATTCGGATTCTATATAAGCAGCCGCGCGTCGCCGCCATTTTCACTCGTGCATTGGAAATGTTAGGGAGAGGACGTGGCTGGCGTCCACTCCGTTATTGTTGAACTTGATTGTGCTTTATTGCTTAATTGTGTGGAGGGCTGGGGAGCAGCTGTATAATATAGGAGGAGTACAGTGCAGAGTTTTGCTGATCAGTGACCACCAGTTTTATCCGTTCTCTGCCTGAAAAAAACGCTCCTTATCTGTGCTCAGTGTGCTGCATATATCTGTGCACACACTGCTTAATTGTGGGGACTGGGGAGCAGCTGTATTATATAGCAGGAGTACAGTGCAGAGTTTTGCTGACAGTGACCACCAGTATACGTTGTCTGCCTGAAAAACACTCCATATCTGTGCTCAGTGTGCTGCTTTATTGTGGGGACTGGGGACCACCAGTATAATATTATATAGGAGGAGTACAGTGCAGAGTTTTGCTGACCAGTGACCACCAGTATATAATATATAGCATTACGGTACAGTAGGACATTGCTGTACCTACCTCTGTGTCGTCAAGTATACTATCCATCTAGATTCTATACCTGTGGTGCATTTCAGTTGTGCAGTTTGCTGACACAGTGACCACCAGTATATATAGCAGTACGGTACGGAAGGCCACTGCTCTACCTACCTCTGTGTCATCATTAAGTATACTATCCATCTACATTCTATACCTGTGGTGCATTTTAGTTTTGCAGTTTGCTGACACAGTGACCACCAGTATATATAGCAGTACGGTACGGAAGGCCACTGCTGTACCTACCTATGTGTCGTCATTAAGTATACTATCCATCTACATTCTATACCTGTGGTGCATTTTAGTTTTGCAGTTTGCTGACACAGTGACCACCAGTATATATAGCAGTACGGTACGGAAGGTCACTGCTGTACCTACCTCTGTGTCATCATTAAGTATACTATCCATCTACATTCTATACCTGTGGTGCATTTTAGTTTTGCAGTTTGCTGACACAGGGACCACCAGTATATATAGCAGTACGGTACGGAAGGTCACTGCTGTACCTACCTCTGTGTCATCATTAAGTATACTATCCATCTACATTCTATACCTGTGGTGCATTTTAGTTTTGCAGTTTGCTGACACAGTGACCACCAGTATATATAGCAGTATGGTACGGAAGGCAACTGCTGTACCTACCTCTGTGTCATCATTAAGTATACTATCCATCTATATTCTATACCTGTGGTGCATTTTAGTTTTGCAGTTTGCTGACACAGTGACCACCAGTATATATAGCAGTACGGTACGGAAGGCCACTGCTGTACCTACCTCTGTGTCATCATTAAGTATACTATCCATCTACATTCTATACCTGTGGTGCATTTTAGTTTTGCAGTTTGCTGACACAGTGACCACCAGTATACTATATATAGCAGTACGGTACGGAAGGCCACTGCTGTACCTACCTCTGTGTCGTCATTAAGTATATTATCCATCTACATTCTATACCTGTGGTGCATTTTAGTTTTGCAGTTTGCTGACACAGTGACCACCAGTATATATAGCAGTACGGTACGGAAGGCCACTGCTCTACCTACCTCTGTGTCGTCATTAAGTATACTATCCATCTACATTCTATACCTGTGGTGCATTTTAGTTTTGCAGTTTGCTGACACAGTGACCACCAGTATATATAGCAGTACGGTACGGAAGGCCACTGCTCTACCTACTTCTGTGTCGTCAAGTATACTATCCATCTACATTCTATACCTGTGGTGCATTTTAGTTGTGCGCAGTATATATAGTAGTAGGCCATTGCTATTGATACTGGCATATAATTCCACACATTAAAAAATGGAGAACAAAAATGTGGAGGTTAAAATAGGGAAAGATCAAGATCCACTTCCACCACGTGCTGAAGCTGCTGCCACTAGCCATGGCCGAGACGATGAAATGCCATCAACTTCGTCTGCCAAGGCTGATGCCCAATGTCATAGTAGAGAGCATGTAAAATCCAAAAAACAAAAGTTCAGTAAAATGACCCAAAAATCAAAATTGAAAGCGTCTGATGAGAAGCGTAAACTTGCCAATATGCCATTTACGGCAGGGAGTGGCAAGGAACGGCTGAGGCCCTGGCCTATGTTCATGGCTAGTGGTTCAGATTCACATGAGGATGGAAGCACTCATCCTCTCGCTAGAAAACTGCAGTGCCACTCCTAGATGGGCCAGGTGTTTGTGTCGGCCACTTGTGTCGCTTAGCTTAGTCACACAGCGACCTTGGTGCGCCTCTTTTTTTCTTTGCATCACGTGCTGTTTGGGGACTATTTTTTTGAAGTGCCATCCTGCTTGACACTGCAGTGCCACTCCTAGATGGGCCAGGTGTTTGTGTCGGCCACTTGTGTCGCTTAGCTTAGCCATCCAGCGACCTCGGTGCAAATTTTAGGACTAAAAATAATATTGTGAGGTGTTCAGAATAGACTGGAAATGAGTGTAAATTATGGTTATTGAGGTTAATAATACTATGGGATCAAAATGACCCCCAAATTTTATGATTTAAGCTGTTTCTTAGGGTTTTTTGAAAAAAACACCCGAATCCAAAACACACCCGAATCCGACAAAAATTTTTCGGTGAGGTTTTGCCAAAACGCGTCCGAATCCAAAACACGGCCGCGGAACCGAATCCAAAACCAAAACACAAAACCCGAAAAATGTCCGGTGCACATCACTAATTATAGTATGTCTAACCTTTTCCTGACCACTTATCTTATTGACATTATTTAAATATGCTTAATACAGCCTATACTATAGTATTAGAACTCGAGGACATACACTGAAACTGGAGGGAGGCAGGTTCAGGGGAAATTTAAGGAAAAATTATTTCACAGAAAGGGTAGTGGATAAGTGGAATAGCCTCCCATCAGAGGTGGTAGAGGCTAAGACTGTAGAGCAATTTAAACATGCTTGGGATAGGCATATGAATATCCTTACAAAGAATTAAGGTTCAAAAAGGGTTGCGATTACCTAAAGGATAAAAAAAATGGGCAAACTAGATGGGCCAAGTGGTTCTTATCTGCCGTCAAATTCTATGTTTCTATGTTTCTATGTTACTATATAGAACATCTACAGCATTAAATATTAATACTGTATAACATGTCCTGCAAAGTGGTAGATTGTGGATTGCATTTGAAAACCCCCCTCTAGAAATCCTGCATTTTCCATTGACAACAGTATCTTGTCTTAGCTGAACCATGTTGATAAATTGGTCCAAAATTGGTGCAATTTGTATTGATAAGAAATGAAAATGAATGGGAACATTTAGTGAAATGTGGTAAATAGGCTCCTTACGGTCGAATGTTTTTAGTTGGTAAAATCCGCATGTCCTTACTGTGCCAGGACACAAAAAGAAAAAAGTTGCATGTCTGTATCAAGTTTTTACACATATTTAACTTACAACTCCCTACATATGGAGATGCGTTACGGGAAAGGGCCCAGCAATCTTTGGCCAAGCAGAGTGAGGGCATGAACACGTAATTACAATTGAGTCAGGCATGGAGGCAGAGGTAGGTATGCTTGGTAGGAGGTGTATTTCCTGTGGTTGCTGATTGATATGGTCATCTAGGGTAATATTCTCTAAAATATTACCAGTGCCACGTGCTAGCCCAGGGAGGCAAAGGGAGATTAGGGAGGTAAATGTGTGGCTTAGAGACTGGTGTAGGAAGGAGGGGTTTGTGTTCTTGGAACACTGAGCGAACTTCTCGGTCAGGCGCCATCTTGGATTGCACCTGAATGAGGAGGGGCTGCGGTGCTGGGGGGGTAGGATGGTTAGAAGTTTGGAGGAGCTTTTAAACTAGGAGCCTGGGGGGAGGGTTTAGCTAGAATCTATGGGACAAACAGAGAGAACAGTAAGGATGGGGGTAGTGAACAACTTGGGGGAGGAGAAGGGGGGAGTGAAAGATCAGCCGGCAAGGGTATCTGCATGGGTATTGACACCGGAATTACTGACACAGGTATGGCCCAAGATATTCCACATTTATTACCTACTGATGATTATTGCACAACAATATGGTATATAGAAAATGATGTCCATAGGAAAAGGGAAGATACTAACATCAGGGGGGAGGGGTATAGATAGCAGTGAGGAAGGCTGTATTAAGTTTGATGGGGGTGGAAAGGGAGGGAGGAGATTAACAGTCAGTAAGAGTAATTCTAGAAAGGCACTTGTAAATATAGATAAGATACCATTAAAACAAACGGCATGGGAGATGCTAAGCTAAGATGTATGCTTACGAACGCAAGAAGCCTATCGGGTAAAATGGGGGAATTAGAATGGCTTGTATCAAAGTCTCAGTATGATATTATAGGTATTACGGAAACATGGTGGGACGACTTCACGACTGGGTTGCGAATTTGGAGGGATATTCTCTTTTCAGGAGGGACAGGTCTACCAAAAGGGGAGGAGGGGTATGTCTCTTTGATAAACCATCTCTAAAACCAAACTTAATAGAGGGTACTTTCGAGGGGGCAGGAGATAACGTGGAGTCGCTATGGGTTGAAATCACAAGTGGGGGCACAGAGGCAAAGAAACTAGTCATTGGCATGTGCTACAAGCAACCAGATATTAGCATACACAATGAGGAACAACTCTTACATCAAATTGAAAAAGAAGCGGGAATGGGGGACATCCTAGTGTTAGGGGACTTTAACTATCCTGATATAAATTGGAGTAACGATTCATGTGTAAAAACTAGGAGCAGCAGTATTTAAATACATTGAAGGATCAATTCTTGACTCAATTAGTTGAGGACCCAACTAGAGGTAAAACTATTCTGGACCTAGTTATTACCAATAATGTGGACATTATATTAAACACTAAAGTTGGGAAGACCTTAGGAAACAGTGATCACTATATGATCACATTCGACATCAGTTTCAAGAAACATAGCTACGGTATAAGGAAGCAACCAAAACATTTAACTTTAGAAGAGCTAACTTCAATATGCTGAGACGGGCACTAAACGACACATCGGAAAATGTGGGATGCTTTAAAAGGGTTGCTTGAAAGCAATATTCACAAATACATTCCCATGAGCAGTAAACGCAGGATTACTAAACACAAACCAATGTGGCTTAATAAGGAGGTCAAGGAAGCAATGGCTAATAAGAGGCATGCTTTCAAAACATTTAAATCTAATCGAGGGGAGGAGTCATTCCGGTATTACAAGGAATGCAATTAAAGTGCAAAAAAGTAATAAGGGCAGCTAAAATTGTGAACGAAAAGCAAATCACTATAGAGAGTAAAACCAATCCTAAAAAGTTTTATAAATATATATACAGTAAAAGGTTAAAGAAGGAGAACGTAGGCCCATTAAAAGATGAATTGGGAGCTTTTATAAATGGTGACAAATGAAAAGTGGAAATATTGAACAATTTTTCCCCCACAGTATTCACCAGGGAGGATGAGCCGGTGACATTAGTGCAAATGACAGTGAAGGTAGTGACTCTTGGCTTGATGCTTGTTTAAGTGAGGAAGTAGTCCTGGAGAGACTAAGTAATGTGAAGATTAATAAATCACCAGGCCCAGATGGTTTTCATCCGAGGGTTATTATGGAGCTTAGGATACAGCTAGCAAAACCCCTATACAGGTTGAGTATCCCATATCCAAATATTCCAAAATACGGAATATTCCGAAATACAGACTTTTTTGAGTGACAGTGAGATAGTGAAACCTTTGTTTTTTGATGGCTCAATGTAGACAAACTTTGTTTAATACACAAAGTTATTAAAAATATTGTATTAAATGACCTTCAGGCTGTGTGTATAAGGTGTATATGAAACATAAATGAATTGTGTGAATGTAGACACACTTTGTTTAATGCAAAGTTATAAAAAATATTGGCTAAAATTACCTTCAGGCTGTGTGTGTAAGGTGTATATGTAACATAAATGCATTCTGTGCTTAGATTTAGGTCCCATCACCATGATATCTTATTATGGCATGCAATTAATTATTCCAAAATACGGAAAAATCCAATATCCAAAATACCTCTGGTCCCAAGCATTTTGGATAAGGGATACTCAACCTGTACTTGATTTTCCATAGTTCAATTAGATCAGGCATGGTACCAAGGAATTGGCGCATAGCTGAGGTAGTGCCTTTATTTAAAAAGGGAAATAAAAATAATCCTGGAAACTACAGACCAGTTAGTTTATCTCTATAGTGGGTAAAATATTGGAAGGCATTTTGAGGGATAGCATAGGGGATCACCTACAGGCTACTAGGTTTATTAGCAAAAGTCAGCATGGGTTTGTAAGGGACAGATCATGCCAAACCAACTTAACTAGCTTCTACGAGGAAGTGAGCGAGAATCTTGACCAGGGAAAAGCAGTGGACGTGGTGTATTTAGATTTTGCAAAAGCCTTCGATACAGTGCCTCATAGCAGACTGATCAACAAATTAAGGGAACTAGGCCTAGGATATACTATTTGTACACGGATAAGTAATTGGCTGGATAACAGAGTGCAACGAGTAGTGGTCAATGGGATGTTCTCCAGCTGGGCACCAGTAGTCAGTGGAATACCACAAGGGTCTGTTCTTGGCCCACTGCTGTTCACTATATTTATCAATGATCTAGGAATAGGCCTGGAAAGCACAGTGTCAATCTTTGCAGATGATACTAAAGTAAATTGTGTAAGGTAATTAATTCAGAAGGCGATGTGGAGTCTCTACGGAATGACTTAGGTAAACTGGAAACCTGGGCATCTAAATGGAGAAGGAGGTTCAATATAGACAAATGCAAAGTTATGCATTTTGGGACAAAAAACACACTTGCATCCTACACTCTAGATGGGGAAAATCTAGGGGTAACTATGGTGGAAAAAGATTTGGGGGTGCTCATAGATAATAGGCTTAATAACAGTACACAATGTCAAATTGCAGCAAAGAAGGCACGTAAAGTGCTTGTGTGCATAAAACGGGGCATTGAGACAAGGGACGAGGATGTAATCCTGCCGCTGTACAAATCATTGGTACATCTGCACCTGGAATATTGTGTTCAGTTCTGGGCACCGTATTATAAAAAAGATATCGGGGAACTAGAAAGAGTTCAAAGAAGAGCTACTAAATTGATTAAAGGGTTAGTCTCTGGAGTAAGAGGAAAGGCTTACTAGGTTAAGGGGTATATTCTAGTGATGAGCGGATTCGGTTTTACTCGGTTTTACTCGGTTCTCAAAACCGAATCTTATTGGCTCACTTATGTCACGTGTTTTGGATAGCCAATAAGATTCGGTTTTGAGAACCGAGTAAAACCGAGTAAAACCGAATCCGCTCATCACTAGTATATTCAATTAAAGTCGGATCCATTCCGACATGTATTTGTCGGAATGGATCTGACAACCCCTATTCAATCCCCATCTTAATTCGACTTTTTCAAGTCGAATTAAGATGGGACGCAGAGGAGGAGAAGGGGGGTGAGCCACGGGGGGACAGCCGGCAGGCATACAGGAGACATCAGTGTTACGATCAGCGCTACCGTAGAGCTGCAGCAGGATGTCACTCAGCCACCCGACCTCACGGCAGCTTCCACCCGGCTCCAGCAGCGTGCTGGAGCCGGGTGGAAGCTGCCGTGAGGTCGGGCGGGTGAGTGACATCCAGCTGCAGCGCTACAGTAGCGCTGATCTCTCCTGTGTGCCCACCGACTGTCTCCCTGCGGCTCGCCCCACTTGCCTCCTCTAGGTCCATCTCATTCCGACATCATTCTGATGTCGGATTGAGATGGTCGAAAATGGGGCCAAAACCTGTCGGATTTGGCCCCGTTTTCGACATCAACATGTGGATCGGCAGCTATTTCGCCGATCCATGTGCTTTTCGACAAGTCGAATGCCTCGATTTGTCGAAAAGCTTTGAATAGGTCGAATCAGGATTCGACCTTAAAGTCGAAAACTGCCGTATTTTCGACAGACGGCAGTTTTCGACTGCAATTGAATATACCCCTAAATATGTATACACTAGAAAAGTGCGACTGAGAGGAGACATTATTAATATCTTCAAATATGTAAAGGGTCATTACAAGGAGCTAGCAGCTGATTTTTTTATTAAAAGAACTCTGTATAGGACACGTGGGCACTCGCTGGGGCTAGAGGAGAGCCAATTCCACAACGTAGGAAAGGGTTCTTCACGGTAAGGGCAATAAAGATTTGGAACTCCCTGCTGGAGAAGGTAATAATGGCGGACTCTGTACATGTATTTAAAAACGGCTATAGCATTTAACATATTGACATTATATTATCTGGGAATGGTAAGAACCATAGCTGTCAATTGGTACTAAACCATTACTTCAGCAGACGCATTATAATATGAACAGATTAACACAGAATACAGGTTGAACCCGATGGGCATTTTTGCCTCTTTTCAACCTCACTGACTATGTAACTATGTATATGTGGGATTCATCATTACTTCATTAGATTGCTGGTATATTAGATCAGTTAAATAGTAGACCCCACTTAACTTTCAAGTAAATAGAAAATTGATTTGGAGATGTTGTGTCTATCTATCTATCTATCTATCTATCTATCTATCTATCTATCTAGAATCACAAAATCGCTGGCACTCAAAGAGACTCATAAAGAAAACACAACTGCTATAGCTTTCAGTCAACGTTTCAGGGCTATGCCCTTTTATCAAGACCTACTATACATACAAAAAAGAAAACATTTATACATTACCAGTGACACCTCGTGTGCAGACAACCGCCGCTCTCCGGGAGACCCGCTGACGTCATGGGCGCGCGCCGGCGCCGGCGACCCGGCGTCTCCAGGGGGCGTGGTGAAGACAATTGTGTAACCCGTAACCATGGGGACAAGTGTAAGGGTACTGGAAGGGAACAAATACAGCAGCCATATGTAAAAGGAGAGCACAGTATGAGTCAAGAGGCAGTATAATCAATCTAATAAAGCAGAAATGGCAATCAACAGGGGTTAGACTGTGCAGAATAAGATATAGACATGAACATACGAATATAGAGTATGCTGATGCCACAAGCCCTGATATACTAGCCAGATATACAATGATAACTAGCATAAATGAATTTGTTAATAAACGAATAGAGACTGATAATGTAACAAATACGATATCAAAAGGGCTATGCATTGAGGACTATGAAACAGATGACACAGACTAATAGCTCATAAGAAACATGTATAAGAAAGCATATCATTCAAACCAAACGGTTTGACCGTTTGGAGGGTATGTATCCAACGGGCTTCTCTTTGCAATAGAAGACGACCGCGGTTGCCACCCCTAGGGTTGTCAGGAACTCCATCTATTATCTTGTAACGGATAGAAGCAAGGTTATGTTGAAATTCTTTAAAATGACGGGCAACGGGTTGGTCAGACCCGCGTCCTTCCAATGCAGCCCGAATGCTGGAGCGATGTAAGGCAATTCGCTCTTTAAATTGTCGTATTGTCTTGCCTATGTACAGGAGCCCACATGGGCATTTGATGTAATATATGACATATCGACTGGAACAGGTGAATGATTGAGTAATGCTGAACCTTTTACCAGATCTAGGATGGTAAAAAGAATCGCCAGTTTCCAGACTGCTGCAAGTAGTGCAACCCAAGCACTTGTAGTTGCCGGCTTTGCGTGAAAGAAAGTGCATTGGCACTGTAGGTTTCATCCTTGTGATGTCGTTATGTACCACAATATCCTTAATGTTTTTTCCTCTACGGAATGACGGTAAGATCCGTGATTTGGCCAGTCTTGGTAGCTGTTTGAACAAATCAATTACCTCGATGTCCTGATCACACAGGATGAGGCACACAGGCTCCATACCTCTTTATTCGTAAAACCTACGGACAGAAACACCTCGCTGCATGCAGCCAGCTTCCACCCTCCAGCACTAAAGTGGGGCTTGCCGTACTCCCAATTCATCAGAATCCTACGAATCTGTAGTGACCGCACAGATGCCATTTTCCACATCGAGCAAATGTCGCGCAAATTCCTCAATAGAGGGTATAAATGGCATCACTTAAAGAAAGCTAAGGAGAGAGCACTGTCACTGGATCGTATGAACCTTCTACAAACTACGACCAAAGAGCAGCAACAGGGTCGGATCCCTTGGCCACAAGATTTCTCTACTTTTAGCGCTACAGCTATGAAAACGGCAAAACGGTTATGGCCTATTCTATCACATGATAAACAGCTACCAAGACTGGCCAAATCACGGATCTTACCGTCATTCCGTAGAGGAAAAAACATTAAGGATATTGTGGTACATAACGACATCACAAGGATGAAACCTACAGTGCCAATGCACTTTCTTTCACGCAAAGCCGGCAACTACAAGTGCTTGGGTTGCACTACTTGCAGCAGTCTGGAAACTGGCGATTCTTTTTACCATCCTAGATCTGGTAAAAGGTTCAGCATTACTCAATCATTCACCTGTTCCAGTCGATATGTCATATATTACATCAAATGCCCATGTGGGCTCCTGTACATAGGCAAGACAATACGACAATTTAAAGAGCGAATTGCCTTACATCGCTCCAGCATTCGGGCTGCATTGGAAGGACGCGGGTCTGACCAACCCGTTGCCCGTCATTTTAAAGAATTTCAACATAACCTTGCTTCTATCCGTTACAAGATAATAGATGGAGTTCCTGACAACCCTAGGGGTGGCAACCGCGGTCGTCTTCTATTGCAAAGAGAAGCCCGTTGGATACATACCCTCCAAACGGTCAAACCGTTTGGTTTGAATGATATGCTTTCTTATACATGTTTCTTATGAGCTATTAGTCTGTGTCATCTGTTTCATAGTCCTCAATGCATAGCCCTTTTGATATCGTATTTGTTACATTATCAGTCTCTATTCGTTTATTAACAAATTCATTTATGCTAGTTATCATTGTATATCTGGCTAGTATATCAGGGCTTGTGGCATCAGCATACTCTATATTCGTATGTTCATGTCTATATCTTATTCTGCACAGTCTAACCCCTGTTGATTGCCATTTCTGCTTTATTAGATTGATTACACTGCCTCTTGACTCATACTGTGCTCTCCTTTTACATATGGCTGCTGTATTTGTTCCCTTCCAGTACCCTTACACTTGTCCCCATGGTTACGGGTTACACAATTGTCTTCACCACGCCCCCTGGAGACGCCGGGTCGCCGGCGCCGGCGCGCGCCCATGACGTCAGCGGGTCTCCCGGAGAGCGGCGGTTGTCTGCACACGAGGTGTCACTGGTAATGTATAAATGTTTTCTTTTTTGTATGTATAGTAGGTCTTGATAAAAGGGCATAGCCCTGAAACGTTGACTGAAAGCTATAGCAGTTGTGTTTTCTTTATGAGTCTCTTTGAGTGCCAGCGATTTTGTGATTCTATCTCTCAGCCGTGACTGACGCAGGGCACCGGAGCAAACTACACCTTTATGCATTGGGAGTGCCATACCGTGTTTTCTATTGTATCTATCTATCTATCTATCTATCTATCTATCTATCTATCTATCTATCTATCTATCTATCTATCTATCTATCTAATAAATAAATATACTATATATATATTTATTTGGTAAATGCGATTTTTTACTAAGACATTATTCTTTTTTGTGCATATGACCGCATTACACTATTTGTGCACAATATAATATGATGTGTTTTACTACATTGTACAAATATGGGACTTCAGTACTTACACATTTGTAATGGGCCCTACACTCTGGACAATTAGTGCGATTTGAACGATGATCGATATGAACGATGATCGATATCGGTATTGGCTTGCAATGAAAAATTGCGGGGACGCGCATCGATCTTCGACGGTGCCTCTACACTAAACAATATAAACTATATAGCGTTCATTTCTGAATGATATCGTTCATAGCGGTCTAAGAGATCGTCCAGTGTGTAGGGCCCATTACACTTGTGTATCCTATACAGGCAGAGACATACACAATGGCACAGCTAGCGTACAGCTGGCATAAGTAACACTTGTTTTGCGTTGTTCGCGTCTCAGGAAGTGCCTGAATCTACGTATGGTACATGTCATGTGCTCCAGTTATAGTTGGGTTGTTGTCCTGCACAGTCACCAATGTGGTATGAGTGACTCTCCAGGTGCGCTGTGCAGCACGTCAGGTGCAGGCCATACAATAATATCAGCTCGCTGCATTATTATTATTATTAGCCTTTATTTATATGGCGCCACAAGGGATCCGCAGCGCCCGTTACACAGTACATAATCAGATGAGCAAACAAGAAAACAGCACTTACAGTAGAAGACAATATAGGACAGGTATAGAAAACCAGGGGTTAGGCACTATCAGTGGGAGTATGGAGTATAAGATAGTGTAAGTAAGAAAAGGAAAGGCACATGAGGAAAGAGGTCCCTGCATTAGAGGGTTTGACCACTTTAAGACAACCTAATGTAATATAATATGACTGGTCAGATAGAAAATAGCATGTCCCCCATCCGTAGAAGCCTGCTGTTACATGAGGCTGGGCCAGATTGCACTGCAGGCAGATCAGTTACAGCACAGTCCTCTAGAGCACAGGTTCTCAAACTCGGTCCTCAGGACCCCACACAGTGCATGTTTTGCAGGTCTCCTCACAGAATCACAAGTGACATAATTAGCTCCACCTGTGGACCTTTTAAAATGTGTCAGTGAGTAATTAATACACCTGTGCACCTGCTGGGTTACCTGCAAAACATGCACTGTGTGGGGTCCTGAGGACCGAGTTTGAGAACCACTGCTCTAGAGCATAGAGTCCGCTGCTACTGGGAGCTGCGGCGTGAGCCAGCTTATGGTATACAATCGTAACAAGCACTTTCCAGGGACAGATTTCCATAACCTGAGGCTATTACTGGAAATCAGGGGCAGGTGGCATCCATGTTACTATGGGGGAGATGTATTAACCAGTGTAAAGAGTGGAGAAGTTGCATATAGCAACCAGTCATTTTATACCTATCATTTTATAGAATGCACTTGATAAATGCTGGAGATATGCCGCTTAGCTTCTATGGGCAATTTCACCACTCATGCAGTTCTTTACTCTTTAAACTGCTTGATACATCTCCCCCTATGGCTCTAACCAAGCCTCTTCCACTTATTTTCTCTATTTTTAACACTGATGCCATACGATGCATACACAGACAGACTACCAGGTTCTAAACCCAGAACACCAGTGATCACAAAGGACACCTCTTATCTGGAGAGCTGCCCTTTGCTGAAATCTTTATGCATACAGTGGGTTATTCAGGGCGTATCATGACCGCAATTCTACGCTGCCGGAGCCAGTGGGCACGCACAGGTTCCATCCTGCATATATGCGTGGCCCGGCATCGTATTGGCTGCGAACGCCTCTACCTGATTAACAGGTAGAGGTGTTCACAGGGGCGGGCAGGGGATACGATTGACCGTTGCTGGGGGTGTGCAGGGAAAGCATGGGCGGGGCGGCTGCGTAATGTCACATGCAGCCGCTCCGATGGGAAAAATGGCGACTGCTGGCCTGCATACGCAGCTTAGCTGCAGCTGCAGGGGGTCAGCCACAATTGCTGTGACTGCAATTTACATTGATGACCGCCAGTTAGCATACTGGGCGGCTTTGCCCTGCAATGGGCGGCCCCCAGCATGCTACAGAAGGGATCGCAGGGATCGTGCTGAATAACCTCCACAGTGTTAATAAATGCCTACATGCATGCTATGAGTGGGGGACGCATCGTATACAAAATGCGATGCTTAATGCATCTGGCCTCCTGTAATGTCTCTGGGCAGTGCCCAATACTGACCAGCATGTATAACTGGGAGCCAACCCGCTCAAAAGGAAATTTTTACACAAAAAAAAACGGATTACGGTTGTTAGGTCAACACAACTTAGGTCGACCACTGAAGCTAGACAATGCCATTAGGTCGACATGCATTAGGTCGACAGGTCAAAAGATCGACATGAGTTTAAAAAAAAAAAAAATCTTATTTTTTTGTATTTTGCATACTTAACGAACCACATGGACTACGATTGGAACGGCAATCTGCCTAAAGCCGAGCCATGCGAGGGGACACAGTGCACTAATTTGGGTTCACCGTCACTTTACGGAGCAAACGACACCAAAACCAGTCAAAAACCTTTTGACGTGCAGACCTAGTACATGTCGACCTATTGTCCCTGTCGACCTAATGCTTGTCGATCTTCCATGGTCAACCTAATGACTGTTGTGTCTATCCAAAGACCCGTACCCCCAAAAAATTATCAAAAACTAATGTTAACCTTTTCACGTGTCAACAATTTCCAGGTCGACATGTTGACAATGTTGACATTTTGACCATTTGATGTTACTGTTGATCCTTTGACCCATAACCCCAGCACCACAGTCAAACCATGCACGTATTTTGTATCAACTCACAGGGCTACCAGTAGGCAAACATAGACAGCTGCCTGTGGCACCAATGATTTTGAGGCATCTGAAGCAATGAATAATGGATAATTGTCACTCATCCTTTGATAAAGCTGGCGGCTTCATGTACGAGCATGTGACGTTCCTGGCTGCTGCACCACCATGTTTTTCTTGGGCAGTGCGTGTGGCGCCTGGTTATGATATCATAGCCTGTGATGTTAGTGTGTTAGAATGCTTAATATTTGTAGACACTCCCTTACTAATATGTGTAAGCCTGAATCTTCAGTGATGGTCCCTGGGACCAGGAAGATGCTGGGAAGTGGGTGGTCCAGTGTGCAGTGTGCCTGGAGTTGGTAATGGAATAAAACAGCATAGCAGTGAACTCACATGTCTCTGTGTCCTTATGACTGGATTTACAAACATATGAACAAAACATGGTGTCAGAAGAAGTTTCCAAGACTGCTAGTGGTCTCAGAGTGTGAAAGAATCCTGCAGAAGTCTGTAAGGCTGTGATACTCAGTGTCTGCAAAGCCTGCCGTGTGCTCCTCTCTTCAAACCGTGAGTAACCATGGATAAACTAGCTCCTCCAACTGGCATGCTGATGTCTGGTAACTTGTCTGAAAACTGGAAAAGATTTAAGCAAAGGTTTAATATATATCTTGCTGCATGTGGAGCTGATACAGAGGCTGACAAAACTAAGGCATCCATTTTCCTCTATGTGATAGGAGAGGATGTGCTGGACATTTATAATAGTTTTCAGTTTGCTGAGGGGCAGAATATGGTGCTATCTTCTTTAATGCAAAAGTCTGAAGATTACTTTGTGCCAAGGAAAAATGTGACATATGAAAGATATAAGTTTTTCACATGTGATCAGAAGTCTGGAGATGGATTTTATCAGTATGTTACAGAGCTGCAATCACTCAGTAAAACCTGTGAGTTTGGTGATTTAAAGGATTCACTGATTAGAGATCGTATTGTCTGTGGAATACCTGATAATGGACTCAGAGAGAGACTGCTGAGAGAGCAAGACCTAACCACTAGAAAAGGCAGTGACTATGTGTAGATCTGCAGAAATAACTAGATTTCAAGCCAAAAAGTTACACAAGGACACTGATGGTGCTGTCCATGTAGTGCAGAAAACAGAGCCAAGCAAACCTCCATTATCAAGAATGAAGCAGTCTAAGCCACAGTCTAATAAGAAAATGTGTAGTAGATGTGGAAATGCTCACAATCCTAAAATGTGCCCTGCTTATGGTAAAACCTGCATGAAATATGGGAGACTTAATCACTTTGTCAAATGCTGTAAAATGAAAAGTGAAACAACCAAAGTGCATGCTGTTAAACAAACAAAGGAATTCTTTGTGGATTGCATTGAACTTTGCAGTGCAGATAAGAAAGAATGGATTGTCCCTTTAACTGTGAATGAGATTGTCATTCCCTTTAAGCTTGATACTGGCGCGCAGGTGAATTTAATATCGTTTCAAGACTACAAGACTTTTAGAGTAAAACCTAAAATTCATCCAGCCAAAGTGAAAGTTACAGGGTACACTGGGGAGGAAATTCCTGTGAAAGGTACATGCTTAGTGACACTGAAATATAAGGGACAACAGTTTAAAACATCTCTACTGATTGTGGATAAAAATGTGCAACCGTTTCTAGGATTAAGTTCCTGTGAGAAACTAAGCTTGCTAAAGAAAGTTTTTATGGTGACATCACAAGTAGAGGATAACTGCAAATCGATGTTTACAGAATACAGAGACTTGTTTGAAGGTCTAGGTTGTTTGCCTGGAGAGCATAAAATAAATATAGACACGCAAGTTTCTTCAGTGATACACCCCTGTAGAAAAGTGCAGTTTGCGCTGAGAGAAAAACTGAAACAAGAGTTAAATCGCATGGAAGCCTTGGGTGTGATACAGAAAGTTCATGAGCCTACTGAATGGGTAAGCTCCTTAGTAACTGTTGAAAAGAAAAATGGACAACTCAGAATATGTCTAGACCCCAGAGATTTAAACAAAGCTATTAAACGAGAACATTTCAAACTACCAACCAGAGATGAAATCATGTCGCAATTTGCGGGAGCAAAATGGTTCAGTAAATTGGACGCATCTTCAGGATTCTGGCAAATGAAGCTAGATGAGGCCAGCTCAAAGCTTTGTACATTTAATACACCAGAAGGTCGATACAGATTTCTCCGACTACCATATGAAATATTGTCTGCTCCAGAAGTACTGTATATTACAAAAAGATACACATGATTTTTGAACATATTCCAGGTATTGAAACAATGATGGATGACATTATTGTCTGGGGATCTACAAAGGAAGAACATGATTCTAGATTGAGACAAGTAATGGAACTTGTCAAGAAAGTGAATCTAAAGCTAAACAAGGACAAATGTGAATTTGGCGTGAATACACTTCCCTTTATGGGGACGTGGTCTCGGATCAAGATGTAAAACCAGACCCAAGGAAAATATCAGCCATAGTGAACATGGAACGTCCTAACAACAAAGACAACGTCAGAAGATTCCTAGGAATGATTACTTACTTAGGAAAGTTTATTTCTCAACTCTCTGAACGAACAGCCTCTCTTAGATGGTTGTTGGACAAAGATAACGAGTGGATGTGGTCACATGAACAAAAAGAAAGTTGGCAAAACTTGAAACAGATCATTACAGAGCAACCAGTGCTAAAATTCTTTGATCCTGCGAAAAGAATAAGAATTTCAGCAGATGCTTCGCAATTTGGCCTAGGCTCAGTGCTGTTACAAGAACATGAGGATACATGGCAACCAGTAATCTATGCATCAAGAGCACTGACAAGTGCTGAAACAAGGTATGCTCAGATAGGAAAAGAACTTCTAGCGATCACATATGCATGTGAGCGATTTCATCAGTTTGTGTATGGTCAAACATTTACAGTGGAAACTGACCACAAGCCATTGGTAGCTATCATGACTAAATCATTACATGACCGTCCCATGAGAATTCAACGAATGCTTATCAGACTACAGAAATATGATGTACACTTGCTGTACTGTCCCGGCAAATACATGTACATTGCTGATACACTTTCTTGTGCTGTGGACAAAAGTGAAGGTTCCAAAAGTCTGATGGATGAAGAGATAGAAGCCTATGTTAATTTGATCGTAGCTTCTCTACCAGTGTCTCTTGCAAGACAAGAACAGATTAGGAAAGAAACTTAGACAGATGACACAATGAAAGTGTTGAAAGATATCATTCTGAAAGGTTGGCCAGCAGAAAAACATGCATGCCCGCTGTCTATCCATGATTATTGGATGTACCGCAGTGACCTTACAGTTGTCGATGGTATTATTTACAAAGGCAATAGGTTTATCATACCTGCACGACTAAGAAAAACTATGCTGTGCAAGATACATGAAGGCCACTTAGGAGAAGAAAAATGTAAGCGGAGAGCGCGTGAAGTTATGTATTGGCCAAGAATGAACCAAGACATAGCACAGACTACAGCTACATGTGAATTATGTCTTACATATAGACCGAAACAACAAGTCGAGCCACTGAGTCCTCACGCAGTGCCAGAGAAACCGTACCAGAAAGTTGGCGCAGATTTGTTTGATTGTAATGGGAAAACGTACATTGTTGTGACTGATTATTACTCTAACTGCCCTGAGGTGAAGACACTACATACAACTACTAGTAAAGCCGTAATCAATTGCATTAAGTCAATCTTTGCAAGGCATGGTGTTCCTATGGAAGTGTTCACTGACAATGGTCCTCAGTTTTCCAGTGCTGAATTTAGACAATTTGCTGATGAGTGGGAATTTGTCCATACTACGTCAAGTCCCCACTATCCACGCTCAAATGGGTTGGTGGAAAGTTCAGTAAAAACTGTAAAGAGTCTCATGAAAAAAGCTCAAGAAGGTAAAGAAGATTTCTACAAAAGTCTTTTAATCTACCGCAGTACACCTTTACAGAATGGACTTTCTCCTGCACAAATGCTGATGGGAAGGAGGATTAGAGCAAATCTCCCGATACATGATGAACTGCTTAATACACATAACTCACAGAAAGGTATTGTGCAAGCACAAGTAGCACCGAGATCTTATACTATACGTACAGAGCGTGGAACGGAAGTAAGAAGAAATCAGGTGGATTTAAGATCTCAACCTAACCATAATGAAGACAACATGACTGAAGAATACCCTTCATCTGACATGTATGATGATCCTCATAATGGTGAACAAACCACGATTCTAGAAAGGTCCAACATGGTAGATGAAACACAGACTGTGTATGAAAGACCCAAAAGGGGAATACGCAGACCTGAGAGACTCATTGAAACGTGTTAGATGATGTTTTTAATATGACGTTAATTGTTGCATTGAAGTGTACAGGGCTTATCTTTAAAGAAAAGAGGATGTGATATTAGTGTATTAGAATGCTTAATATTTGTAGACACTCCCTTACTAATATGTGTAAGCCTGAATCTTCAGTGATGGTCCCTGGGACCAGGGGGATGCTGGGAAGTGGGTGGTCCAGTGTGCAGTGTGCCTGGAGTTGGTGATGGAATAAAACAGCACAGCAGTGAACTCACATGTCTCTGTGTCCTGATGACTGGATTTACAAGCATATGAACAAAACATAGCCCACAGCATTCGCTGATGAGCAGAGGAAGGCAGCCACCCCCGCCCCTTGCCTGCTAAGATAATAAGTAATGAGGGAGGGGGTGTAACACTCAGGTAAAGTGGAGTGTCACTTCCAGGGAGGGGAAGATGATGGTTAAATATCTCCCAGAGCCAGAGCAGGCTGTGAAATCTAATATTAATAAAAAATGACTCTGCGCTATAGCACAACAGTTCATGCATACCTAGGGGCCTATTTAAGTAGTGGTTTGGCCACGTAAATTTACACTAAATTAAGTAACATGGTTATTTAATAAGTATCTTATGTAGCAGATATCGAAAGAGACATAAAGGGGTCGATTCAATTCTCCGACAGTTGAACAGGGCCAGGAATTAGCTCCCGGTGCTATTCAATACGGCGCCAAGTGACACTCAACTGTCGGGAATTCTTCTCTCACCCCCGGGGGATGCGAGAGGAAATCCGACAAAAGTGTTGCCGCGCATCCGGCGCGAGTCTGATTCTGTCGGGAATCAGCATCGCGGCGGGGAGTTAAGTCGAAGAATGACCGTTCTCCAGACAAATCAACCTGTTAAGTCCAGGAGAACGGGCATTCGCCAGCTTAACTTGAGCTGAATTGAATAGCGACGGGAGCTAATTCCCGGCACTATTCAAATGTCGGAGAATTGAATCGACCCCAAAGTGGGGAAGTTGCCCATAGCAACCAATCAGCTTGTAACTGTCATTTTATAGACTGTGCTAGGTAAATGAGAGTTAGAATCTGATTGGTTGCTATGGGCAACTGCTCCCATACCCTCCAACGTGACCCATTCCATTAGGTACAAAATGCTCTGTTCCTGGACTTTGCTGTTAATTTCTTATTGCAATCACCTGTGAATAAACACCTTTCTTATCATTTAACTAGTTCAACACAGGTGATGGAAATCATAAATTAATAGGGAAGTCCAGGAACAGAGCATTTTGTACCTAATGGAATGGGTCATGTTGGAGGGTCTGCTGCTCCACTTGTCTCTTTTGCAGGCCTGTGAGAACTTGCCATATGGAATGCGATATGAGCTGTACTGACTATAGTTCAAGCAAATCATCGTCACTGACTGTGGGCCCGATTCAAAGTTGCAGCAAATGCAATTTCCAATTTGTACGCAGCGGCTGTGCGTAAATATGCAAATGTCGCCGCTGCCTGGGTTTGTACTGGGACGCCCACCAGCGGAGACCTTACAAATCCCAGTGGCTGCGTACAAAGACGCAGTATTTGTCGCAGAACAGTTGATTATCTAAGCTCCGCATAACCCTATATGTCATACTTGCCTACCTGACCCTCTCCATGAGGGAGAAAATGCTCTGTTCCTGGACTTTCCTGGTAATGGATGATTTCCATCACCTGTGGTGAAACGCCTTTCTTATCAATTAACTAGCTCACCACAGGTGATGGCAATCATACATTACCAGGAAAGTCCAGGAACAGAGCAATTTTCTCCCTCATGGTGAGGGTCAGGTAGGCAAGTATGCTATATGTTTGCGGAGCATGGCTGCAGGAAGTGAGGTGCTGGAGCCATTGCAGCTGTGTATGGGATTGCAGTCGCAGGCTGAGACATCCCCCAAAGCCGTTACGACACCCCTGCATGTGTCGCCAGCCCCCATTACCTCACACAAACGGTTCCTGATTGTCAGTCACTTTCCAAACACACGCGCAGCGGCAAAATAATCGCCTTGTGCCCGTGGAATTATCCATACTGCACAATGACATGTCTCTATCTGCCTGTCAGCCCAATGCTATTGTTTTATTGTACAGACCTTATAAGGCAATAGGTCTGTGAACGCGACATGATGAAAATTGCGTAGCTGCAAGGCCGGATGAGACATCACAGTGCCCCTGCAATCTCCCGGTTCTCAGCTTTAAGTATATGGAAACTGTAACCATAAACTGTAATTGGTCAAAGACACCGGTAAATCTGGTCCTGTGAATGTCCCGAGGGCACATTCCCTTTTATCAGATGTCAGGTATAGATCAAAGCCGAAACGAGGCGAGACGTGTAGTGTAAAGCGCAGTTGTTTGGCAGCTGCTAATGACTTGGCCCTGCCAGGTCCTCGTCATAAGGTCATTAATCTGCCCTAAGAAATGATGCAGGGCATTAAATAGTTAACTATGCAGTCCATTGTAATTTATTTGCTGTTAGGCTTTAAATGTAATAACGAAGCAGCTCATGATTAAACTGTGGGGGTAATTCAGACCTGAGTGCTAGGGTGCGTTTTTTGCATCCCTGCGATCAGGTAGTTGCCGCCTACAGGGGGAGGGTATTCGCTGTGCAGGGGTGCGATCGCATGTGTAGCAGAACTGCACAAACATCAGATTGTGTAGTTTCTGCTCAGCCCAGGACTTACTCAGCCGCTGCAATGATCGGGGCCGGAGCTGACGTCAGAAATCCTCCCACAAAACGCCGGGTCCCTCCTGCGTTTTTCCGGGCACTCCCTAGAAACGGTCATTTGCCACCTACAAACGTCCTCTTCCTGTCAATCTCCTTGCGATCGCCGATGCGCTCTGAATTTTTGGCACCATCCCGTCGCTGACCGGCGATCCCTGTTGCTGCGGTCCGTTGCGCCTGCACATTGCGGTGCATACGCATGCGCAGTTCAGACCTGATCGCAGCCTGTGAGAAAACGCACAGCAGCGATCAGGTCTGAATCGGCACCTGTATCTACAACATGGAGGTGCCCATATTGTAGGATGAATTCATAAAGTAAACCCTTCCATTCACAGGGAACAATCTAGGGATGGCGATCGACAGGTTATCCATCGATGATCAATGGCCCCTGATTACACATGCACAGACCACAATATTGGATCTCCGCAGCCGATGTTTGCCATCGGTGAATATTCACTATGGTATCGCATCGATGATTTTTCCCCGCATCAATGATTTCTAACCTTCAATTTAGTGGTCTTTGGCCATCTCTAGAATGTAGAGAATGATATATTATACATCAGTGAGGCACGAGGTATCCAGGTTATAATGACCCAGTGCAAGGGATTTTGCAGTATATTTTTTCCTGTATGGGTTCCATCAGTAGTCTGTGTGGGGAGTTCAATTTAGCACCATGGACGTAATTTACCGTTCTGGATTTGCAAATCATATCTATCTGCATTGTAAGTTTGTCTTGCTACCAATAGAGGTGGACAACAAAACTTGTGATGACACTGTTACCATAACTGGCCAATAGGTGCGCAGTCCTGTATTGTGGTGATGGTTGGTACAGCCCCGTGACAGGGCGCCGCTGAGCCCTGTGCTGAATCCATTCCCTGATGGCTCTCAAGCCGTCATAACTAAACAACCCGGAGGGGTGTGGATCATCAAATCGACAGTGTCTAGGTCGACAATGTTTAGGTCGACCACTATAGGTCGACAGGGTTGGAAGGTCGACAGGGGTTCTAGGTCGACATGTGCTAGGTCGACAGGTCAAAAGGTTGACATGAGTTTTTTTGGGAGTTTTTGTGTCGTTTTCTGCGTACAGTGACCGAAGTTGAATTAGTGCACCGTGACCCCTACACGTGGATCGTTAAGTATGAAAAAAAATTTAAAAAAGGGAAAAAAATTGAAAAACTCATGTCAACCTTTTGACCTGTCGACCTAGCACATGTTGACTTTCCAACCCTGTCGACCTAGTGACTGTCGACCTATAGTGGTCGACCTAAACATTGTCGACCTAGACAGTGTCGATCTTCAGACCGGACCCCACCCGGAGAATGGGAGGGTGGGTCACATACATCCGGCTCACTAGCTGCTGCTCCAAGCATCTTACTGGCACTCCAGGAGGCAGAACAGCTCCCATGGCACTAGGGGTCTACTAACTAAGCCTTGGATGAGATAAAGTAGCAGCCAATCAGCTCCTCACTGCCATGTTACAGGCTGTGTTTGAAAAATGACAGTTATTAGCTGATTTGCTGGCACTTGATCTCCGTCCACTTTATCTCAATCCAAGGCTTAGTAAATAGACCCCATAGTGTCTCTCCCCACACAGCGCGGTAGTCATGAGCACAAGCGCGGCGCGGAGGGTAAGTACGGCTGGTACCACTGACAGGCCATCCTTCCCGCCCTGGGTTGGTAACACGTCGCTTGCAATTGAATCCCCCCCCCCTGTTAAACGGGATACCAGTGAGTCGTAATATGTATAAAATACCTCCTCACTTCATGGGATGTGTCATACAACATTACGGTTACGGATAAGTCTATGGGGCATATTTAATAACGAGTGGAATTCTTGTTATCCCTCTTTATGACTAAATCTTTTTTTTTTTTTGCAACTTGTATTATTGGTTTCCAAAGGAGAAAATACAATCAAGTAACACAACATGAGCAGACACCTATAATAAATAGGCATCAACAAATAGTAGAGACCGTATCAGAAATCAGCACACATATAATCAAATGATAATAAACATTGGGGCAGATGTATTAAGCCTGGAGAAGAGATAAAGAAGTGATAAGTGCAAGGTGACAATGCACCAGCCAATCAGCTCCTAACTGACATTATTCAAATCCGTAATGATTGGCTGGTGCGTTATCACCTTGCATGTATCACTTCTTTATCCCTTCTAGAGGTTAATACATCTGCCATTATGTGATCATTCTCGTAATGTGTAAAATAACAACTACCTAGCAATAACAAGAAGCTTCGGGAGCAGAGATGTACAGTAAAAGTACAGGGCCAGAACAGCTAAGGTCAGCAGGAAGTGGAAATTATATTTATTACCAGTTATTTATATAGCGCACACATATTCCACAGCGCTTTACAGAGAATATTTGGCCATTCACCTGGGTCCCTGCCCCAGTGGAGCTTACAATCTATATTCCCTACCACATGTACGCGCACACACATTCACCTTAGGGTTAATTTTGTTGGGAGCCAATTAACCTACCAGTATATTTTTGGATTGTGGGAGGAAACCGGAGTACCCAGAGAAAACCCACGCAAGCACGGGGAGAATATACAAACTCCACACAGTTAGGGCCATGGTGGGAATCGAACCCATGACCTCAGTGCTGTGAGGCAGTAATGCTAACCATTACACCATCCGTACTGCCCTAAATTATATGTTCATTACTAATCTTGAACGGTGCTCCAGGCAATCAGCTCCTGTCATTTTTCAGACACACGACCGTTAGTAGACAGCGCAATTTAAGATCAGTAGCGGTTGATAGCAAGAATATAACTCATCATTATTAAATATACACCTAGATTTTAGGACTCAACAAAATAAAAGAAAGCCTGTTACAAAAGATTCTACCTAACCCAACACTAAAAGAGAGTGATGTCTAGAGGGACTTACATTGCTCATTGTGCTAGATCTTGGTATCAAACTTTCTTATGATTCTACAGAATCTGGAACTAAGTACCAAGAATCAGGTAGAACTTAGTTATATACTGATTTGCTCATGGGGTGAAATGTCTGAGGATCGGTGATGCATATCTGTCCACCCTTGTGATTTTCCCAGGGCTGTGTAAAGTTCTAGCGGATAATAGTGACATGACATGCCAGCTAAAAGTGTGACCTATATGGTTATGGTGTGGGTCTGATCTGCCCCGGATCCGGCTTGGTTCAAGGTATCATGAGTCTAGCCTAATTTCAGTACTATTGAAAGGCACAGTGTTTCCGGGTCAGCTGTCTGACGTTACATGCAGCCGCTCCAACAGGAAAAATGGCGCCTGAGTGCCTGCATGCGCAGCCTATCTGCAGTTGCAGGGGGTCGTCCACAATTGCTGCAACCACAATGTAAATTGCGGTCGCAGCTGGTGACCGCCATTTAGCACTGGGCGGCCTTGCCCTACAATGGGCGTCCACCAGCATGGGAAAGAACGGATTCCAAATTCTGCTTTCATTTGCAATCTGTACTGAATAACCCCCATTTTATTTTATTTTTTCAAAAGACAACTAAATACAAAAAAAATATCTTGGTTATATAAAGAACACCATTCACAAGTATATAGTTAAAAGTTAAAAATCCTATCAAACCTTATCAGATCAGGCTCTTTTCTATTCATTAACGAATATGAACGGGGCCATTACATATGGGGGAGATGTACTAAGCCTGAACAGTGATAAATATCACTGTGATAAAGCACCAGCCAATCGGCTCCTAACTGCCATGTCACAGGCTGTGTTTGAAAAATGACAGTTAGGAGCCGATTGGCTGGTGCTTTATCACAGTGATATTTATCACTTTTCAAGCTTAGTACATCTGGCCCAGTATGTGGAAAAATATTTCTACCTGCATGTTTTAAGTAGCTGGACCGTTCATCATTAGTGGCCTGATGTGACCACTGAATATTCTGTAACCTCCAAAAACTGATAGTTTATGAGAACTGGTGCCATCTTCAAATAGCGCTAGCTACGAGAGCACTGCCCCTTTCTATTGGAAGGAGTTTGAGAGTGTGAAGAGTGATCCATTTGGATCCCTCTGCTTCCTCTGTTCCTTTGGGTGCCCATACGGAAACTCAGTTCATGCATGCATACTTACAATATAAACTTTTGCAGCTGCATATAAGTCCTCATAAATCTTTGCTGCAGTCACGCCAAACAGCCCCTCTTGGTACGCCAGGTCGCGTGAGAATCTTCTAGCGTCGGGCGTCTTTTTTGCTTGTTTTTGTCAAAAATATGTCTTAGACGCAATGCAACATGACTAAGACGCATTTTTGGCAAAAAAAGACGCCCGATGTTAGTAGAGTTATAGGCCCTACACACTGGGCGATAATACTCAAAGATATGAACGATCTCGTTCAATAATGAACGGTATGTTCATATCTTTGAGTGTGGAGGCTCCAGCGATGAACGATGCGCAGCCCCGCGCTCGTTCATCGCTGGTGCCCCATCGGCTGTGCATGCAGGCCAATATGGACGATCTCGTCCATATTTGCCTGCACTTCTATGGAGCCGGGTGACGGGGGGAGTGAAGAAACTTCACTCCCCCCTTCACTGCCCCCCCCCCCCCCCCCGCTGCTGGGTCGCCCGTCGGCCGTATCCGCCATCGGGCAGCTTGGCGGCGGATCGCTCAATGTGTAGGGCCCTTTAGAGTTAGATGTCACTCACGCCAGGCATCCCGCACTGCATGGCATATTGAGGCTGGATGTGAGGACACATCTGTACTTATTAGTGGTGAAAGTGGAAGTGCTAGGGATTGCAGGACAGCTACTTTTCGATTAAGCTGTCCTGCAACCGGAGCAATTGAGAATTGTTCTGGCGCTGAATTCACCGCCTCAACTTGCGGCAAGTTAGACACTTAATTACCAGAACCGCAATGGGACTTGCTAATGAATCGGCCCCTTAGCACTGGTGTAATCTCTAATGGGAGTGTGCGGTGTACACGGGCCCCCGGGGGTCCCACACCGCAGACCCCGCACCCATTTTTTCAATACTTATCCTCCAATGTCGGCAGCAGTAGCACTGCAGGAAACACTGGAAAAATGGTGCGGCGGTCATTTTCCCGGCGTTTCACTTATGTGCAGTAGGAAAATCACTGGGAAAATGCCCAGGAGAGCCACCTGAAATTTGGGAGTCTAGGAGTGTTGGTAAGTATGATCTGAATTATGAGGAGTAAGATCAGAGATCTTAGGGATAATTAAAGAGCATGTGTGTGGTTTCCGGATGCGTACTTGTAGATATAATCTTCTTATTGAGTCTGTGAGGAGGTATGGAGATCATACACTTCTGCTGGAACCAGACTACAGCTGCCACACTAGACGAGAAGTTACTCTAAAACAGTAACTTCCCAAATCAGTACAACGGGGTCACTGACGTACCTACTATAACTTCTTTTGCATTACAGAGATACATGTCCTTAGGCCGTTGTGTGACATTTAAAGCTATAGTTTATGAAACATAAATTTCCTTTTAACCTAAATCCTGTGGATCAGATGATTCTACAGAGCAGACATTTCTAGAAAAATTCTACAATTCCACTCATATCATAGTACAGTATGTGTCACAATGATGGATCGCTATTGGTTCTAGATCTTGTTTCACTTCTTATGGCATAAATGTCTGAGCAGGGCAGAAAGTTATCCCATGTCCTTTCTCTTTGAGTAAAACAAGGATAATTCTGTGTCTGACCATGCTTTGGGTATCATGGAATGTTTAATGCAGGCATGTCCAATCTGCGGCCCTCCAGCTGTAGAGAAACTACACATCCCAGCATGCCTTGACACAGCTTTAGCATTCTCTGACAGCAAAACTGTGTCAGGGCATGCTGGGATATGTAGTTTCACAACAGCTGGAGGGCCACAGTTTGGACATGCCTGGTTTAATGCCATGCAGGTATTCTCCTTTCACGGGCAAATGACTACTCCACTGCTTATGTCATGGCCATTGCACGCACCTCTGAATCAGGTTGTTTGGGCGCTCTTTGTGAAGTACAGAACAAGGGATAAACTTGCTAAGGTGGGAGTTTTTTAGAACGGGTGATGTTACTCATAGCAACCAATCAGATTCTTTCTATTATCGTCTAGAAGCAGCTAGATAAATGTTAAGTAGCTATGAGCAACATCAACAGTTCTAAAAAAAACTCTCACCTTAGTAAATTTACCCCAAAGTAAAGATTTGCACTATAGTATAGGAAGACTTATATTTTCCTCAGAAGACTGGAAGAACGTGTTTCATCCGATTCTTTTGATGGGACAGATTTTCTAGACACATTTTGCACAATGTAGGTCCATCCTTCAAACATACAACAGGACCATTATAGACAGGTCCAAATGTCTCCTCCCCTCTTGCTTAGTTAAGCCATAAATGAAGTTAAATTGAGCAGTATTTTAGAACATAAATGGGAAAGTTATATGTAAAGAAAGAAGTAGCACTAAAGTCAGGTTGAACTTTGAGGTGACGCTCAGACTTGTGCACATCTGTGAGCCCTGCTAGTTGGCAGACATGTCTCCCCAGAACAGGGAGTTGTCCGGTAGCCTGATTTGCGCCGGGATGACCATCTGGAGGCACTGATGCCGAACTAAGGCTTTGTGCCGCATGCATCCAGGACGCTTCGTAAATGAGACCCAAGGAGTAAATGCTAAAACCCCTCAAAACAAACAAAAACTAAAAACAACCTATCACAATGGGTAAAAAGGGCTGCTGGGGCACTTCTAGGCCTGTAAGAACATCTGACATATCACATCATCCTACCAACTACACCGATCTTAAAACATAACGTATTTAATGCTTTCGGTTATTGTGGTTTTACAAACCCAGATCCAGACACAAGAATAACACTTCCCAGGGATGAAGCTCAAATCGTACTGACAGTGCTGTGTGAGTGCTTAATTACAGCCATCCATGTCTGGATTAGGTGGGCATTACCCAGGTTCTGGATGGCACTCTTTAGGTAACAGCAGACGTAACTCACGGCACTGCTAGCGACTGTCACTAATCTGCTGTTGGTGTCGTTTGGTGACTTTATCCAACGGTAAATAGTAATATATTCACACCAAACCAACATGAAGAACAGGAGTGAAGCACAAACTAGGCGCTGATGCTTTCTGCCCAGGAGACGATTCATCATTTTTGATGATGTGCCTCTGGTGAAAGGAGTGAGGGCGAGACTGCGGCACACATGCCTGTGCTTGTGAGTGTCTCCCAGACAAAGAATAAAAGGAGATAACCAGTATATAGACACTATACCGAATACCAGACGCAGCTGTCCACCTTACCTGAGACCGATATCTTCTGGAACTGCGGAACATCCTCACACTCTGGATGCCTCCTGATGACTGTTCCTGTAACTCTTTCCTGGTCTTCAGTTCCGTTCACCTGAAACCAGACCCCACCCCTACACACAAGACAGAACCTCCCCAGGGGGAAAGGCAGCCAGCCCTACCTGGGAAACAGAAGACAGGCACTCCTAGCCTGGGAGAGAGAAAGAGAGAGACACCACCCCCGGAAGCAGCTTTCATATTACAGAACATAGATCTCTCGTTAACTCTTCAGTGTCTGGCCATAGGGATTTTAATGCAAATTGAAATGAATGTCAGCGGCCACCTGTTTCCAAGCCTCCAAACTGACATCAGATAGGGACAAAACATTTTTTCTTGTTTATACGACATTCACTGAAGACTTTGGGTGTGGATTATTAGATCTACACTAAAAAGTAGAGATGAGCGGGTTCGGTTTCTCTGAATCCGAACCCGCCCGAACTTCATGGTTTTTTTCATGGGTCCGAGCAGACTCGGATCCTCCCGCCTTGCTCGGTTAACCCGAGCGCGCCCGAACGTCATCATGACGCTGTCGGATTCTCGCGAGACTCGGATTCTATATAAGGAGCCGCGCGTCGCCGCCATTTTCACACGTGCATTGAGATTGATAGTGAGAGGACGTGGCTGGCGTCCTCTCCATTTAGATTATAAGAGAGAGAGATTTACTGGAGCTTAGGACTAGGAGGAGTACTGTAGAAGTGTAGAGAGTGCAGAGAGTTTACTAGTGAGTGACCACCAGACAGTGCAGTTTATTTAATATATCCGTTCTCTGCCTGAAAAAAGCGATACACACAGTGACTCAGTCACATACCATATCTGTGTGCACTGCTCAGGCTCAGCCCAGTGTGCTGCATCATCTATATATATTATATATCTGTCTGACTGCTCAGCTCACACAGCTTATAATTGTGGGGGAGACTGGGGAGCACTGCAGTGCCAGTTATAGGTTATAGCAGGAGCCAGGAGTACATAATATTATATAGTGAGTGACCACCAGACAGTGCAGTTTATTTAATATATCCGTTCTCTGCCTGAAAAAAGCGATACACACAGTGACTCAGTCACATACCATATCTGTGTGCACTGCTCAGGCTCAGCCCAGTGTGCTGCATCATCTATATATATTATATATCTGTCTGACTGCTCAGCTCACACAGCTTATAATTGTGGGGGAGACTGGGGAGCACTGCAGTGCCAGTTATAGGTTATAGCAGGAGCCAGGAGTACATAATATTATATTAAAATTAAACAGTGCACACTTTTGCTGCAGGAGTGCCACTGCCAGTGTGACTGACCAGTGACCTGACCACACTGACCACCAGTATAGTTAGTAGTATACTTATATTGTGATTGCCTGAAAAAGTTAAACACTCGTCGTGTGACTTCACTTGTGTGTTGTTGTTTTTTTTATTCTATAAAAATAAAACTCATTCTGCTGACAGACAGTGTCCAGCAGGTCCGTCATTATATAATATATAATATATACCTGTCCGGCTGCAGTAGTGATATATATATATTTTTTATATCATTTATCATCCAGTCGCAGCAGACACAGTACGGTAGTTCACGGCTGTGGCTACCTCTGTGTCTGCACTCGGCAGGCAGTCCGTCCATAATTGTATACCACCTAACCGTGGTTTTTTTTTCTTCTTTATACATACATACTACTACGACATCTCTTTATCAACCAGTCTATATTAGCAGCAGACACAGTACAGTACGGTAGTTCACGGCTGTGGCTACCTCTGTGTCTGCACTCGGCAGGCAGTCCGTCCATAATTGTATACCACCTAACCTTTTTCTTTGCATCATGTGCTGATTGGGGAGGGTTTTTTGGAAGGGACATCCTGCGTGACACTGCAGTGCCACTCCTAAATGGGCCCGGTGTTTGTGTCGGCCACTAGGGTCGCTAATCTTACTCACACAGTCAGCTACCTCATTGCGCCTCTTTTTTTCTTTGCGTCATGTGCTGTTTGGGGAGGGTTTTTTGGAAGGGACATCCTGCGTGACACTGCAGTGCCACTCCTAGATGGGCCTGGTGTTTGTGTCGGCCACTAGGGTCGCTAATCTTACTCACACTGCTACCTCATTGCGCCTCTTTTTTTCTTTGCGTCATGTGCTGTTTGGGGAGGGTTTTTTGGAAGGGACATCCTGCGTGACACTGCAGTGCCACTCCTAGATGGGCCCGGTGTTTGTGTCGGCCACTAGGGTCGCTAATCTTACTCACACAGCTACCTCATTGCGCCTCTTTTTTTCTTTGCGTCATGTGCTGTTTGGGGAGGGTTTTTTGGAAGGGCCATCCTGCGTGACACTGCAGTGCCACTCCTAGATGGGCCCGGTGTTTGTGTCGGCCACTAGGGTCGCTAATCTTACTCACACAGCTACCTCATTGCGCCTCTTTTTTTCTTTGCGTCATGTGCTGTTTGGGAAGGGTTTTTTGGAAGGGACATCCTGCGTGACACTGCAGTTCCACTCCTAGATGGGCCCGGTGTTTGTGTCGGCCACTAGGGTCGCTTATCTTACTCACACAGCGACCTCGGTGCAAATTTTAGGACTAAAAATAATATTGTGAGGTGTGAGGTATTCAGAATAGACTGAAAATGAGTGTAAATTATGGTTTTTGAGGTTAATAATACTTTGGGATCAAAATGACCCCCAAATTCTATGATTTAAGCTGTTTTTTAGTGTTTTTTGAAAAAAACACCCGAATCCAAAACACACCCGAATCCGACAAAAAAAATTCGGTGAGGTTTTGCCAAAACGCGGTCGAACCCAAAACACGGCCGCGGAACCGAACCCAAAACCAAAACACAAAACCCGAAAAATTTCAGGCGCTCATCTCTACTAAAAAGGTCTACAGTCAATAGGTCTACCACTAATGGCAGACAGGCATTAGGTCGACAGGATCAAAAGGTCGACATATAATAGATAGACAGTAGAAAAGGTTGACATGGAATGGTTGACACAAAAAAAGGTAGACAACCTTTTTTGGGGGGGAGTGTTTTGTCACTTTTCTGTCACAAACAAGCCCCATTAGTGTACCGCGTCCCCTTCGCTCACCATGCTTCAGGCAAGGTGCCTCTCATTCTGCTACCGCTGCGCTAGGCACAGGTTACTATTTCCAATCCTAGTCCATGTGGATGGTAAAGTATAAAAAAGTTGAAAAAACATGCAAAAATTTGTGTCGACCATATGTGTGTCGACCATTGGCATGTCAAACTTTTGACTATGTCGACATTTTGACTCTGTCGACCTTTTTACATGTAGGCCTTTTGACCATGTCGACCTAATGCATGTCTACCATTAGTGGTCGACCTATTTATTGTAGACCCTTTTGGTGCAGATTTATAGACCGGATACCGAAGACTTTTAGGGGGCGATTAAATTCTTTGTGGGGATTCAATTGATTAGCCCCAGGTTAAACAGACATCCGTGCTAAGTAGGGCTTCGGGTCTAGTCGAGATCGGTGGGCACACCGTAACTGCAGCGGGAGCAGCACTTAGCCATATTTACTAACATTCTGGCCGCCCCATCACAGGGAGGGGGCAGCCAGGTCGGAGCAGCACGGGGGTGGGGGGTGGCGTAATGCAGCAGGGGGGTGGGGTCATGGCAATGATGACCAACGATGTATAGGGGTCTGGTTAAACGATTGCATCATCGTGGTCCCGCCCCCACTATGCAATGCTGAGATTAGCGGCATTACTAGGACAGCGCGTGTGGGGGGGAGGTTGCTAGTGGATGCGGACGGGTGGCGCTGGGCCAGTAGACTTGCCCACTTTTCTGGGAGGCCGGGAGCCTCCCGGCAATTCTGGGAGAGTAGGCTAGTATGCACTTAGCACAGCAGAAGCTGCTCAGCCTGGATAATTATGTGTATTCTCACTCAGGTAAGTGCCCGTCACAGGAATTAGTTGAATAGCTAGCGGGCACTTAGGTCAAGAACTAAATTCTTGCCTAACAATTGAATCGCCCCATACAGGGCCTGATTAAGGGTTCAAGCCGCCCTAGGCTAATACAGAAGTGGCCGCCCCCACTTCCCCACCACCAATTTTTTTGCTCATGTTCAGCTAAAAATCTGGCTCAGGTCTCAGCTCCATTCATATTACCACTTACCACCCTAGCAGTGCTGGCAATGGTGGGAGTAGCATCAATCACAGCCTCGGCAGCGGAGCCAGCCACGGCTCCCACAGGATCTCCTCTTCCCGGCGTTCCTGCCTCGGTGATGCCAGCAATCCCAGCAGGCACCGCTGCTCCCACAGTATCACAGCCTCGGCAGCGGAGCCAGCCACGGCTCTCACAGGATCTCCTCTTCCCGGCGTCCCTGCCTCGGTGACGCTGGTAATCCCAGCAGGCACCGCTGCTCCCACGGTATCACAGCTTCGGCAGCGGAGCCAGCCGCGGCTCTCACAGGACCTCCTCTTCCCGGCGTCTCTGCCTCGGTGATGCAGGCAATTCCCAGTAGGCATCGGTGCTCCCACAGTTCCCGGGGGAGATCTCACGAGACCTTGCTCTGCCCCAACTCCAACGGCAGCAGGAAGTGCTCCCATCCCAGTGCAATCTATTGTGCCGGCGTTGCGCCCCCCAAGGACCCAGCGCTCCAGGCTGCAGCCTTATCAGTCTATTGGTTAATCAGGCCCTGCCTCCTTAGATTAAAATTGTTATGTAATACAGCTCACTAACCTATTTATTATCAAGCCCGAGAGCAGTCACTTAATACTGACACTTGTCACAGCAGTTCAAAAATAAATAAAAATCTCAGTAAAATCTCACCGTGTCCCTGGCCTGGAGTCTTAGGGTATATACAATGCCAGGGACGCCTAACCCCTAGTTGGACTTTCATAATTCAGTTTCTTATGTTACTCAGAGACAATGACAACTACCTCGTCCGCCATTTGCCCTGACATCATTCTAAGCTGCTCCCACTGGCTCATCATCTCTTTTACTGGCACATACTGTAGTGATAAATGGATTTTCTGAAGCCATAGCATATATTTGCTGGAGCTGAAATGTCAACAAATTGTGATGGTTTGTGTCCGAATGCAGAGTTACAGGCAAGAAAGCTCTGCAGACGGCGAGTTGTAGCAGCTGCGCATGCATCGGGGCCTGCAGACGCAACACTGAGTAACTACGGGCGATTCACACTCGCACACATCGCAGTTGTGTCTCTGCTTTCAGTTACTGGGTGGCAACCAGTGGATTATCTATAAGGGGTGCAGGCCGGGGTGTGTGGTGCACACGGGCTCCTTAGTTCAGGGGGCCCCACACCGCACACCGTGCACCCATTTCTTTAATATTAATCTCTCCAGAGTCCCACGTTGGCAGCAGCCCTTCACAAATCACCAGTAAAATGGCTGCCACACCATTTCCCTTGGGGCCTGCACATGCACAGTAGACTCTGGTACAGAGCCAAGGTCAACTAGTGCTCACTGCTCGCAAGAGAGTAGAGGGCCCGGGAGGAGACTGCACATGAGCCCCCTGCTCTATTAATATGCCCCTGATAGCAGCAGGGTATTGCAGGCTATTCAGAGGTGGATCATACGCAGAGATCCGGCTTATAGGGCTGCTGCATGCCCACACTGATAGTGCTGGATGGGGTAGTGTGATGGCATACATGCTATACACTCTGAATACAAGGGAATATCCGCATTTATATTTCTGAAGCAGGAAGAGTCGAACTGCGGGCCGCACTGAATGAGGCCCTTTGTGTTTATGTTACGCCAAACCCACTTGTACAGACTTGTTTTATTTAGTGTAACCCGACATTTGCAGTGTTATGTAATTAGCTGAGCATCGTGTAAGATCACTTCACGTGATAACATATGCTGCCGACAAGCCCAGGATCACTCATCGCTCTGTAATCTGGTGTAACATTGGAAATGATGATCTGAGGCATTAAAGATGTTTTCCACCTTCGGATGATTTTAGTATTCTGCCTTTCCATGTCCTATACCCACCATATGTTACATACATGGGGAGGATGGTTCAGGTTTGTTAACAAACCAAAAAAGCAAGCAAATGGGCAAAACCGTGTTGCACTGCAGGTGGGGCAGATGTAACATCAGGTCCTGTTCTAGACCTTGTGGTGCCCAGGTCGAAAGTTTCCTTTGGCGCGCTAAAAATAGGGGCGTGGCTTCATAGGGAAGGGGCATGGTCACAGTTTTGCTCCCTGTAGTTTTGCCCCCTGTAGAGCTGTGCCCCCAGTACTGCACCCTCAGTAGTTGTGCCCACATTAGTTTTGCCCCCGGTAGTTGTGCCCCCATTAGTTTTGCCCCCAGTAGTTGTGCCCCCATTACTGTGCCCACCAGTAGCTGTGCCCCTAGTAAAAAAGTAAAGAATACTCACCAGCCCCGTTCCTGTTTCCCGTCTGCTGCTGCCCTCCGTCTCCGGCCACCGACGCCGCTCCTCGAATCTATGGGAAAGAAGTCATGACGTCTATCCCATAGGAACGTACAGACACTAGAAGTCAATTATGACCTCTAGCATCTATGGCTGTTCTAAACTGCCGGGCGGTGCGCGATGACATCAGGCGCACTGCATGGCAGGCACCAGTAGTGGGGAAAGGTCCTCTCCGCGAAGGGAAACTAGATTCTACCTCACTGCGCATCTAGTTTCCTTTCGTGGAGAGGACCTTTTCTTAACCACTGCCGCCGCCACCCCAGTTAGTAGCAGCTCTTGCCACGGCGGCGGCACCCTCAGGAAAGTGGCGCCCCGGGCAAAAGTCCTGCTTGCCCGTGGCAAGAGCCGCTACTGTGTAACATATGCAGATTAGATTTGATTAGATTTGGGTGGGTTATATTGTTTCTGTGCAGGGTAAATACTGGCTGTTTACCGTATATACTCGAGTATAAGCCGACTTTTTCAGCACATTTTTCTGTGCTGAAAAAGCCCCCCTCGGCTTATACTCGAGTCAATGGCTGCAGCAGACGCCGTGGGCTGTGTGGGCGTCCGCTGCAGCCGGCTCCAGGACAGACACTAGAGGTCATTATTGACCTCTAGTGTCTGTGCGCGTTGCTATGGGAGAGACGTCATGACGTCTCTCCCATAGAGATGATCGGGTGCCGGGGAGCGAGCGGGCGGCCGGACGGAGCGGCGGCCGGACGGAGCGTGCGGACGGACGGAGCGAGCGGACGGACGGAGCGGAGCAGCGCAGCAGCAGAAGAAGCGGTCGGGAAGCAGGAGCGGGGCAGTGGTAAGTATTGTTTTTGTGTGTGTTTGTGTGTTTGTAAGCGGCGACGGGGGCACTGCAACAGGGGGCAAAGAAAGAAGGGGGCACTGCAACAGGGGGCAAAGAAAGAAGGGGGCACTGCAACAGGGGGCAAAGAAAGAAGGGGGCACTGCAACAGGGGGCAAAGAAAGAAGGAGGCACAACTACTGGGGGCAATGAAAGGGGGCACAACTACTGGGGGCAATGAAAGGGGGCACAACTACTGGGGGCAAAGAAAGAGAGTGCATAACTACTGGGGGCAAAGAAAGAGGGGCACAACTACTGGGGGCAAAGAAGGGGCATAACTACTGGGGGCAAAGCAACGGCAGCATGTTTTTATCTGGCACTGTGGGGGGATATCTGTTACTGGGGGTATATGTGGCACTGGGGGCACAACCCTAGCAACAAGCATTACCCCCTGGCAACAAGCATAACACCTACCGCATGAAACCCCTGGCAACGAGCATGACACCCTGAGCATGAAAACCCCTGGCACCGTACATTTCCCACCCTAGGCTTATACTCGAGTCAGTCATTTTTCCCAGTTTTTTGTGGTAAAATTAGGTATCTCGGCTTATATTCGGGTCGACTTATACTCGAGTATATACGGTAATTTTTACACTGCAATTAAGATTTCAGTTTGAACACACCCCACCCAAATCTAACTCTCTCTGCACATGTTACATCTGTCCCACCTGCAGTACACATGGTTTTGCCCAGTTGTGTGCTTTTTTGGTTTGCTAACAAACCTGAATAAGGCCCTCTATGTACTAACATCCATAGAGCTGATACGCCGCCATTGTGTTCTGTTTTTGTCTCTCACATACAGTACAGCTGTACTGAAGAAGAGCAGACCCTCATTACCAAGTGCGCTCCGCCTCTGTGTCGCTGTCACAGCGAATGACCATGAAAAGCAAAAGACTAGGTCTATGTACTAAAGGGCCGTACTCACGGGGGAGATGTGAGGGGAATTGTGTGCTGAGCGATCCGCTCAGCACACATCTCTCCCCCCGCTCAACACAGAGCGATGTGTGCTGAGCGAGGAGGGGGTGACCGGGGGGGCGCACCGGGGGGGGGGGGGGGGGGCACACCCAGCGAGAGATCCATGCTTAAAATCTAAGCAATCTAGTCAGGGGGGTACTCACAGAGAGATCCATGCTTTAAATCTAAAGGGGGGCACTCACGAAGGGGTGTAGTATGGTATGCCGGCGGCCACGCTGCGCTCGCCACGCTACAGGCACGGTGGCGTGCCACACTATTTATTCTCCCTCCAGGGGGGTTGTGGACCCCCAAGAGAGAGAATAGTTGTCGGTATGCCGGGTGTCAGGATTCCGGCGCCGGTATACTGAGTGCCGAGATCCCAACAGCCGGCATACTGAATACCACCCCTCACGGAGAGATCCATGCTTAAAAGCTAAGCAATCTGACTAGATTTTAAGCATGGATCTCTTGTGTGTAATCCCCCCCCAGCGATAGCGATGCGTGGCCCCGCATGTCGCTATCACCGGTGCTAGATTGGCCAGGCTCAATCTAGGACATCGCTAATTTCACCCGCTGGGTGAAATGAGCGTTCCCCCCCCCCCCCCCCAGCACACATCATGCTGTGCTGAGCGTAGGGAGAGATGTGTGGTACGCTCAGCACACATCTTCCCTCACATCTCCCCATGAGTATGTCCCCCCCCCCCCCTCGCTCAGCACAGATCTTCCCTCACATCTCCTCATGAGTATGGCCCTTTAACCTTGTAGAGAGATAAAGTGGGTGTAGATAAAGTATCAACCAACCAGCTCCTAACAGTCATTTTTCACACACAGATATAAATGTATTACACCTGCAGGTATCGTGCTGATATAGTGCTTCCTACTTCACCTCTCTACTGAGGCAATGTAATGTATTAACATTTGGAGGAATTCTCCCCTCTGGCGATCACTGCCAGACCCCCCACAGTGCATCAGTCTAGTGCTGATGTTCTGCGTTTTACCCCCGGCCGGCTCACTGGGCATGCGTGAGATCTCACTACTATTGCTAGATCTCACATCCAGCCTGGAGCCAGCAGCCGCCACAGCATGGGACACCTGCTGTGGTGAATGGGCAACAACGCTAGCCACCAGACTGGTCCCTGCTCAGTACACTAGCCACCAGACTGGTCACTTCTCAGTACACTAGCCACCAGACTGGTCACTGCTCAGTACACTAGCCACCAGACTGGTCACTTCTCAGTACACTAGCCACCAGACTGGTCACTGCTTAGTACACTAACCACCAGACTGGTCACTTCTCAGTACACTAGCCACCAGACTGGTCACTGCTCAGTACACTAGCCACCAGACTGGTCACTGCTCAGTACACTAGCCACCAGACTGGTTACTTCTCAATACACTAGCCACCAGACTGGTCACTGCTCAGTACACTAGCCACCAGACTGGTCACTGCTCAGAACACTATCCACCAGACTGGTCATTACTCAGAACACTAGCCACCAGACTGGGCACTGCTCAGTACACTTGCCACCAGACTGGTCACTGGTCAGTACACTAGCCACCAGGCTGGTCACTGCTCAGAACACTAGCCACCAGACTGGTCACTGCTTAGTACACTAACTACCAGACTGGTCACTTTTCAGTACACTAGCCACCAGACTGGTCACTGCTCAGTACACTAGCCACCAGACTGGTCACTTCTCAGTACACTAGCCACCAGACTGGTCACTGCTCAGTACACTAGCCACCAGACTGGTCACTTCTCAGTACACTAGCCACCAGACTGGTCACTGCTTAGTACACTAACCACCAGACTGGTCACTTCTCAGTACACTAGCCACCAGACTGGTCACTGCTCAGTACACTAGCCACCAGACTGGTCACTGCTCAGTACACTAGCCACCAGACTGGTTACTTCTCAATACACTAGCCACCAGACTGGTCACTGCTCAGTACACTAGCCACCAGACTGGTCACTGCTCAGAACACTATCCACCAGACTGGTCATTACTCAGAACACTAGCCACCAGACTGGGCACTGCTCAGTACACTTGCCACCAGACTGGTCACTGGTCAGTACACTAGCCACCAGGCTGGTCACTGCTCAGAACACTAGCCACCAGACTGGTCACTGCTTAGTACACTAACTACCAGACTGGTCACTTCTCAGTACACTAGCCACCAGACTGGTCACTGCTCAGTACACTAGCCACCAGACTGGTCACTGCTCAGTACACTAGCCACCAGACTTGTTACTTCTCAATACACTAGCCACCAGACTGGTCACTGCTCAGTACACTAGCCACCAGACTGGTCACTGCTCAGAACACTAGCCACCAGACTGGTCACTGCTCAGAAGACTAGCCACCAGACTGGACACTGCTCAGTACACTAGCAACCAGACTGGTCACTTCTCAGTACACTAGCCACCAGACTGATCACTGCTCAGTACACTAGCCACCGGACTGGTCACCTCTCAATACACTAGCCACCAGACTGGTCACTGCTCAGTACACTAGCCACCAGACTGGTCACTGCTCAGTACACTAGCCACCAGACTGGTCACTGCTCAGAAGACTAGCCACCAGACTGGTCACTGCTCAGTACACTAGCAACCAGACTGGTCACTGCTTCATACACTAACCACCAGAGTGGTCACTGCTCAGTACACTAGCCACCAGACTGGTCACTGCTCAGTACACTAGCAACCAGACTGGTCACTTCTCAGTACACTAACCACCAGAGTGGTCACTGCTCAGTACACTAGCCACCAGACTGGTCACTGCTCAGTACACTAGCAACCAGACTGGTCACTGCTTCGTACACTAACCACCAGAGTGGTCACTGCTCAGTACACTAGCCACCAGACTGGTCACTGCTCAGTACACTAGCAACCAGACTGGTCACTTCTCAGTACACTAGCCACCAGACTGGTCACTGCTCAGAACACTAGCCACCAGACTGGTCACTTCTCAGTACACTAGCCACCAGACTGGTCACTGCTCAGTACACTAGCCACCAGACTGGTCACTGCTCAGTACACTAGCCACCAGACTGGTTACTTCTCAATACACTAGCCACCAGACTGGTCACTGCTCAGTACACTAGCCACCAGACTGGTCACTGCTCAGAACACTAGCCACTAGACTGGTCATTACTCAGAACACTAGCCACCAGACTGGGCACTGCTCAGTACACTTGCCACCAGACTGGTCACTGGTCAGTACACTAGCCACCAGGCTGGTCACTGCTCAGAACACTAGCCACCAGACTGGTCACTGCTTAGTACACTAACTACCAGACTGGTCACTTCTCAGTACACTAGCCACCAGACTGGTCACTGCTCAGTACACTAGCCACCAGACTGGTCACTGCTCAGTACACTAGCCACCAGACTGGTTACTTCTCAATACACTAGCCACCAGACTGGTCACTGCTCAGTAGACTAGCCACCAGACTGGTCACTGCTCAGAACACTAGCCACCAGACTGGTCACTGCTCATAAGACTAGCCACCAGACTGGTCACTGCTCAGTACACTAGCAACCAGACTGGTCACTTCTCAGTACACTAGCCACCAGACTGGTCACTGCTCAGAACACTAGCCACCGGACTGGTCACTTCTCAATACACTAGCCGCCAGACTGGTCACTGCTCAGTACACTAGCCACCAGACTGGTCACTGCTCAGTACACTAGCCACCAGACTGGTCACTGCTCAGAAGACTAGCCACCAGACTGGTCACTGCTCAGTACACTAGCAACCAGACTGGTCACTGCTTCGTACACTAACCACCAGACTAGTCACTGCTCAGTACACTAGCCACCAGACTGGTCACTGCTTAGTACACTACCACCAGGCTGGTCATTGCTCAGAACACTAGCCACCGGACTGGTCACTGCTCAGTACACTAGCCACCAGACTGGTCACTGCTTAGTACACTAACCACCAGACTGGTCACTGCTCAGAACACTAGCCACCAGACTGGTCACTGCTTAGTATACTAACCACCAGACTGGTCACTGCTCAGAACACTAGCCACCAGACTGGTCACTGCTCAGTACACTATCCACCAGACAGGTCACTGCTCAGTACATTAGCCACCAGACTGGTCACTGCTCAGTACACTAGCCACCAGACTGGTCACTGCTCAGTACAATAGCCAGCAGACATGCATCTCTACCATATTTTTTCCATCGTATTGATGTTTTTGACAATTCTTCATGAAAAAAAAAAATCACATAGAACTATTTCTGATGGTTGTATTGAAAATGGTGATTTTGGGTTGATTTTCAAATCGACTATTAGTAAATTTTGGTTAGGAATTGAACTCTGTGAAGTATTGAAGGTTCTATTGTAGTTCTGTTTAAGTGTAAAGTTCTATTTCAGTCGATTTTGACTGTAGTAAATACCCATACCTCCCAACTGTCCCGATTTTCGTGAAACAGTCCTTTTGCACAGCATTTTTTCACAGGAGACAGAGGGACTGGGGGCATGTCAGCAGCTCATAGAGCGCAGAGCTCACTACCCCCACGGTAGCGAGGGCACCCAACCCGTTAAACAGCTAAACTGATTACTATGGGCGCGATATACGCGATAACGGGGATCACTTTAGAAAGGAGATTGGGCGTGACATATCATTTGAATACCGCCCTGTGGGGTACATGTACTAAGCAGTGGACAACTTCTCCACTGGCTCCCTTCTCCACTTTTATCACTGCTTATATTTGTTCAATCAGCAGTAGCCATTGTATAATATCCTTGTACTACATTTAAGCTCTGACTCATCTGTGCATTCATCCGTCAGTTGCATCCCACTTGTGTTAAGTTAAAGCATCATGCTGCATTCCTGAATTCTCATTATTCTTACGGAAAAGCCCACATCCACAGTCTGCATCCAAATACACTGAGAGATCCTTGCTACACCTAGTTCCAGAGTCCGGAGCACACTTTGTTAGCTACAGTTATACTGTCTCCCTGCCAGTGAACATCTGCCTGCAGTTACTACTCCTGCAAATGATGTTGCAGTCTCCAGCCAATTGTGTAAGCCCCTACTGCTAGTGGTTTAAGTCCTGGCAGCCACCTAAGTACCGGTGTGTGTATACCAAACACTAAGGGAACAGCGGGTGACTGTTATAGGCAGAAGACCCTCTTGTTGGCTCTAGGGGTCTTACACAATTGAGCTGGAGTTCCCTAACACCTGCTCAATACATTAGCCACCAGACTGAGCCCTGCTCAATACACTATCCACTAGACCAGGCCCTGATCAATACACTACTTACACTATCTTATACTCCATACTCCCTTTGGTGGCACCTAACCCCTTGTTTTCCATACTAGTCCTTTATTGTCTTGAACTGCAAGTGCTGTTTTCTTGTTTGCTCATTTGATTATGTACTGTGTAATGGGTTCTGCAGATCCCTTGTGGCACCATATAAATAAAGGATAATAATAATAATAATAATAATAATAACCAACAGATTTGGCCACAAACCATAGTTCTATCTTGCACACTAGCCCCAAGTCCCAATATGAACTATTGTGGTATATCCATATCCAGCCGATATGCACCCAGATGCGGGAAGCAATGCTCAGCTGTCCAAAGTGCAGTTTTGAAGATTAAAGTCCAGAAGTTTGGTTCGGGCTACTTAATGCAATATTACAAGTTCCTTGTGTAGCTGTATACCTAATGCAATTTGCTGTGTACCCCACAGCTTTTTCAAAGGTCAGTTTAGTGCCCAACAGAATACGTTCTCTTTAAAACACTAGTGATCACAATAGATTTTGTGAGGGCAGTACTTGTTTCAAAACGCATAAGCAGGATGGGGTCTGTTTTGTACATTGTCCACCTGAAAGGACCGCCCATTACATTACAGGGAAGTGCAGAGATACAACCCAAATGCTGACCCGGAACCAAGAACCAGAACCTCAAACACGTTCCTGCCTTCTGGTTCTTATTTGACACATTAAATAGCAGCAGCCTGCTAAGCAGGCTATGTACACATCAGTGAGATGTCTGTACGATGCGACATCGATTGCAATGGGACTCTGACATCGGGTAGTGTGTCGGCTGCGACCGACTGCGACAAACGGCAGCGGGGGTGGGGAGCAGGCCATGCTGCGTTTGGCAGCATGGTCTTCGTAAGCAACATCGTATGTTGGACCTGCATGCAGGTCCGACGTGCGATGCAGCATACAACCCATGGGTGTGTGGATATCGTTAGGAACCAGACGATATAGTGTGTACGCAGACTAAATCAGGAGGAGTCCAACTTTATCTGACCCACCTACTGGCAGGTAGGATTGTACATTTTGGGATAGACTTTGTGTTGAACGTTACTATGAATACGGATGCATCTAGCAAACTGCGCATGTGCCATAGCGAACAGAGGTGTCTTTGTGGCTCTCCGTATGAGTCTGCAAAATGAGCATTTCTGGGTGTCAGCTGGGCAAGAACTAGGCCAACCCACGCAAGAGAACTGTCTCGTATGAGTAGGCATGTCATACTATGCCTCTAAATTGGGACACTCATGAAAAACCTGCGTTTCACCGGGTTTTAATCAGCCACAGAACCTGTGTAATTCATGAGATAGTATGGAAAGCCTACGTATGAGTGTTATGGCCGTGTAGCCACAATTACGTCATATTATGAATTGTGGGTATACCGAGAGGATGCCTATTTCAATCTTTTGCACTTAGCATGGGGTAGGTGTAAGTGCTGGTGGTAATTGATGACGACTGCTCTTGAATACTGTAAAAGTGGGGCGGTGCCATGCATGCACGTTAGGAAGTACATACCCTTGCATTACGATTACGTTTGCAATACATTTGCATTCAGAATGTGGCTATGGTGGTCATTCCGAGTTGATCGCTCGCTAGCAGTTTTTAGCAGCCGTGCAAACGCTATTCCGCCTCCCACTGGGAGTGTATTTTAGCTTAGCAGAAGTGCGAGCGAAAGGATAGCAGAGCGGCAGCATAATTTTTTTGTGCAGTTTTAGAGTAGCTCAATACCTACTCAGCGCTTGCGATGACTTCAGACTGTTCAGTTCCTGTTTTGACGTCACAAACACGCCCTGCGTTCGCCCAGCCATGCCTGCCTTTTTCCAGCCACGCCTGCGTTTTTCCAGGCACGCCTGCATTTTTTCGAACACTCCCTGAAAACGGCCAGTTGACACCCAGAAATGCCCTCTTCCTGTCAATCACTCTGCGGCCAGCAGTGCAACTGAAAGCTTCGCTAGACCTTGTGTGAAACTACAACGTTCGTTGTAATAGTACTTTGCGCATGCGCAGAAGTGCCTTTTCTTGCCTCATCGCTGCACAGCGAACGCATGCAGCTAGCGATCAACTCGGAATGACCACCTATGTTCAGACTGGTGTGTTACTCAGGCCCTTTGTGTGCAGGGTCTACTTAGGAGACAAGGGGCCAGGTGTACTAAGCCTTAAAAAGTGCTAAAGTGGGGAGTAACAAGCTACCAGCCAATCATCTCCTAACTGTCATTTTTTAAACACAGCCTGTGACATGACAGGAGCTGATTGGCTGGTAATTTATCTCGCTCCACTTTATCACTTTTCAAAGCTTAGTACATCACCCCCCAGGTATGGCCTGTGCATGGGTATGCAGCTGCAGGAAGAGTCTAGTCCTCTAATACCCCTTTCACACCGCACAAATAACCCGGTTTCGACCCGGTATATTGCCAGGTCGACATGGGTCACTGTGCGGTGTGAAAGGGACCAAGGACGAATTCCCAGGTCGCCTGACCTGGTAATTCAACCCGGGTTATAAGAAGGGCTATTCCCAGGTAATTACCGGGTCTGGTGCAGTGTGAACAGGTTACCTGGGTCGATGCAACCCGGTACCCGTTCACTGCATAGGGAGAGGCGGCACAGAGATGATCTCATCTCCCAGCACCGCCTCCGCATTCGCCCCCGATGCCGGCTCTGTCCCCGGATGGCGACCCGACCCGGCATATTGCCAGGTCGGGATTGTGGTGTGTAGGGTCCAATGCTAGGTTCCACTCGACAAGGACCCATTTCCAATTCCTGGGTGGGACCCGGCATTGCGATCTGAAAGCGGTATAAAGGGAGGCATTTGGCAATGCAGTGCTTCCTATTAAGCCAGAGTTCCCCAAACTCCGCCAGGTTTTAAGAATATCCATTTTTGAGCACAGGTGACTTAATTAGTACCTCAGTCAATTTGATTTAACTATTTGGACTCAAACATGGATATCCTTAAAACCTGGACTGTAATAATAATGGAGTTTGGGAAGCTGAGCTTGTTTGGATAACCTACACATTTGTCTACTCCAGAATGTAACGCTGAGTTCTGCATGAATCAGCCTGAGCTCAATTCATCAATTCATGTCAATGACATGTTATATGCGGCGCGGAGTTCAGCAACAGACAAATATCTCTAGGATAAAATGGGTTATAGTGGGAGTTCAGATTCAGGAATACAATACTTCTTTTCTTCCAGACAATAAAGCAGCAATCTCATTATACACCCACTTTAGTCTCTGCTTTAAAAAAAAGAAAGAAAAAAAAAAAAGAGAAAATCCTCAGACTTATCCATGGCTATGAATGCAAGCCTTTGTCAGCGGTTTCACAAACACTTCTACACCTTTTACTACAATAAACAAAAAACATACTCAAAATGCTATGGAACATAAAGGGAAATACATCCCAATTATAAGTAGGGGATTTTGTTTTTCTGCCACTATTACTCTATATAAATGTTTAGTAAAAAAAAATAAAAATATATATATTATTTTTAAAAACCAGAATGTGGGCAGGGTTGTATTAAGATACATCGCCGCCCCTCGCCGCTTACCGCAGCGATGTTGATCGCATATGTACTAAAATATGCGATCAATATTGCGATGCGGTGATGGAGGCACCCCGCAATACCTGTTAGGTGGTCTGCTGCGGGTCTCCATCATCTCCCCGGGATCTTTACACTGCCTACACGCCAGGAAGCAGCAGCAGGTTGCCCCCGGCACCTCCTCCTCCCCCCTGCAGCCGGTAGGACCTCCGGCTGCGTTGCTAGGGGGAGGAGGAGATTACCTTCCGGGTCCAGGGCAGCCTGGAGGAAGGTAAGCCGGGGGGGGGAGGGGGGTCAGCGTCTGTGGCGGTGGGTTGCGGCGGTCGGCGATAAGAAGCCCATAGGCTTCTATAGGGTATCGTCATCCAAAGATGGCGATACCCTAGACGGCGAAAACGCGGCGGTAGGGTCTTAGTAAATTTGAAAATGCTGTAAAACCCCCGTTTTCGGGGGGTTTACCGCATTTTTGCTTTAGTACATCCCACCCAGTGTGAGAGAGACCTCACTAGACTAGCGGCAGACCGAGACAGTAGAGGACCATGCATAGGCAAACACAGTGGGGGTTTCTGGTTGCCCGGAAACCCCCTTCCTCTTGGTAAATGGTTCAAATTATGACAACAATAGCAATGGTATATAATACGATAACTGGAGCTGCCGCCAAAAAAAAGAAAGATTTATAACTAAAGTCTTAAATAAATCTCATACTTCTGACCAAGGTTCCAATCTAAAGGTTTTATAATTGTTTATAGTCAAACAAAATCCCTGAAGTTCTAATAACACCTATAAGCAGTGGCGTAACTAGTGGGGTGTGAGCAGGGCACATGCCCTGGCAGACCCGACAGAGGGGGGAGCCCCTAGGACAGCGCATCCACAGAAGCATCTTTCATTATATCTCCATCCGCTGGAGGATCCCGCTCCCAAACAGTCACTGAGCTTCGGCACTCGGCACTCAAATGCAGAACATTCTGTAGCTGAAGTCTAGAACTTCAGGTAGACTGGCCGCATTCAGATTTGGTGGTGCCCGGGCACAGAGTTGTAGCTGTGGGCCATCGCTCTGCATTGCTGGGCTCCCTCTTGTTGCTGCACTGGCCGCGGGCGCTGCTGCGGCTGTTGCTCGAGGATGTGCGGGATGCGGTGTGGGCCTCCTGGCTGAAGGGAGTGTGCAGCGCTGGATGGGCAGGGGACACTCTCCCTCCCAGGTATATTCCTACTGCAGGTCCGCAGCCTCCCGAACTTACAAGCTGTGTCACAACTGAGGGCCTGAGCTGACGGGAGGCAGCCTCAGTTGTAGGGGCTGAGGTGTAGTGGAACCTGGGAGGTTGTATCAGACCCCTAGACATGTAAGTTACACGTAGAAGAATTGCCCGAAGCCGTGACCACGACAACCAGAATAAAAGTCAATGATGTTTATTATGACATACTCCGTATCACAGCAGCAATAAAAGGAAAACATAAAATCAGCAGTGAAATAATACAGTTCCTGGGTACTACAGGGTGGCAAGGGCCACAGGGCTCTGGTAGTATGAGACAGTTCTTATTATCTTCTAGTTGGAAAGTCCTTACCAGGCCCGACTGTAGCAATGGAGATAGCCCAGGATCGTACCAGCTGGTGTTCCAGGAAAAGCTGGGCTGCTGTGGGTAAAATGGCTGCTGTGGGTACTGGCTGGAACCAGACTGATGTTAGCACGGAGTGGATTGCTGGATGGAACCAGCCAAATAATAAATGAAGCTTGAGAGCGATGAAATATGATGGATATATGGAACTTGAGAGCGGTGAAATAATAGTACCGGTGGTGAGAGGTAATCTGCAGAAATGATACCGGCACTTTAAGAAAAGCTGAACTCTGCTGGAAGCTAGGCTGGAAGCAGGTAATTCTGTAACTGGAAACAGATGAGTCCCAGAGGACTGGAGAGTCAAGCTGCACCGCAGATGGTAAACTGGAGCGAGTCTCTTTAGTGGAAGTTTGGAGATGGTAACTGGAACCTGGAAAACAACCACAGGAGAGAGAGACAAACTGGAACTAGGTTTGACAACCAAAGCACTGACGCCTTCCTTGCTCAGGCACAGAATACTTATACCTGCAGCAAGGAAGGGATTGGCTAGGCAATTATGCAGATTACAATGCAAACAACGGATTGGAGGAATTTGAGCAGGTGACAGAATCCAACATGGCTGCGCCCATGCAGACACTTGGAGGGAAGATTGGTTTGTAATCCATGTGGGAACTTAGACAGTAATGGCGGCGCCGGCCACAGTAAACAGGAGACGCCAGACTGATGAGTACACATTTGAACCACGCGGGCAACAGCGGAGGCCGCGGCTGACGTAAGCGCCATTCTGACATCCTGCATGCAGAAACTCAGGGACGGCGGCGGAGGCCGCGGGAGACGCCATTCAAGATGTAACATGGCACCTCTGTGACAGCGTCTCAGAGTGACAGGAGAGGAGGCAGGAATGTGGACATCAGTATAACAGATGAGATCCGGTCCCGGAGCGCTGAGCCAGCCTTAGGAGGCATCTGAAAGGTAAGTAATGGCGTCCAGATACCCGGATCGTGACAGCACCCCCCCCCCCCCTTTAGGAGTGGCTCCAGGACACTTCTTTGGCTTTTGAGGAAACTTGGAGTGGAAATTCCGGACCAAGGCAGGAGCATGGACATCAGAAGCATTGGTCCATGAGCGTTCCTCAGGGCCGTAACCCTTCCAGTCAATAAGATACTGTAATTGACCATAACGGTGACGTGAGTCCAGAATCTTGGCCACTTCATACTCAACGCCTCGTTGAGTTTGGACTTTCGGAGCTGGAGGAAGTGTAGAATGAAACCGATTCAGGATCAGCGGTTTCAACAGGGAAACATGGAATGTCCTGGGTATTTTTAAGAAGGGAGGTAACTGGAGTCTGTAAGCAACAGGATTGATGACTTGTTCAATTTTGAAAGGACCGATGTAGCGAGGTGCAAACTTCATGCTGGGAACTCTTAACCTCAAATTCTTCGTGGATAACCACACCCGATCACCCACCTTGAGAGCAGGAACCGCTCTACGCTTCTTATCCGCAAACTTCTTGTACCTGAACGATGCTTTGAGCAGAGCCGCTCGTACATTCTTCCAGTTGCTTGCAAACTGACGTAAAGTGATATCCACTGCTGGAACAGAAGTTGCTGGAAGCGGTTGGAATTCAGGAACTTTAGGCTGGAATCCATAGTTAGTGAAGAATGGTGTTGAAGAAGATGAGGAATGATATTGGTTGTTATGACAAAACTCGGCCCAGGGAAGTAGTTGAACCCAGTCATCTTGAGAGGAAGACACATAGATGCGGAGGAAGGCCTCCAAGTCCTGATTCACCCTCTCAGTTTGACCATTGGTCTGAGGATGGTAAGCCGTGGAAAACTTTAGTTTGACTTGGAGGACTTGACATAAACTTCGCCAGAATTTGGCTGTGAATTGGACTCCTTGATCTGAGATAATTTCTTCAGGAAGACCGTGGAGTCGGAAGATCTCTTGTATGAACACTTGGGCCAGCTTGGAAGCTGACGGAAGACCGGTAAGAGGAATGAAGTGTGCCATCTTGGTGAACCGGTCAACTACCACCCAGATGGTATTGAACTTGTTGCACATAGGTAAGTCTGTAACGAAATCCATCGACAAATGGGTCCATGGTCGACGAGGAACGGATAGTGGAACCAGTTGCCCTGCAGGCGACTGGCGGAATACTTTGTGTTGGGCACACTTTGGGCAAGATGCAATAAACTCCATGACGTCCTTTTTCAGAGTTGGCCACCAATAGGACCTAGAGATAAACTCCAGTGTTTTTTGGATACCTGTATGTCCGGCAAAACGGGAAGCATGGGCCCAATGCATGAGCTTCTTCCTTAGCACCGGCTTCACAAAACTTTTCCCTGGTGGGGGCGTAGAGTCCATCCCTACCGTGGAGAATGCCAACGGATTAATAATAGGATGCTTGTCTGAAGACTCTGACTCATTTTCTTGCTCCCATGAGCGGGAAAGGGCATCGGCCTTGCGATTCTGAGAGCCCGGACAGAACTGGAGTTTAAAGTCGAACCTGGAAAAGAAAAGTGCCCATCTGGCCTGACGAGGGTTGAGACATTGTGCGCTTTTCAGATATAAAAGATTCTTGTGGTCGGTAAGTATAGTGATTGAATGAGAAGCTCCCTCCAACAGATATCTCCACTCCTCTAGAGCGAGCTTGATGGCTAGCAACTCCTGGTCGCCAATGGCATAGTTGCGCTCAGCTGGGGAGAACTTCCGGGAGAAGAAACTGCAAGGATGTAGATGGCCATCTTTAGCCCTCTGAGATAACACCGCTCCTACTCCAGCGGAGGAGGCATCCACCTCTAAGATGAAAGGAGAGTCGATGTCGGGCTGTTTCAAAACTGGTGCAGAGATGAACCGTTGTTTTAGGAGATGAAAAGCTTGCGTAGCTTCTTCAGACCACTTGGACGGGTTAGCACCCTTCTTGGTTAATGCAGTGATCGGCGCCACAATGGTGGAAAAGTCTCGTATAAACTTTCTGTAATAATTGGCGAACCCTAAGAACCTCTGGACCCCTTTGAGGGTTAAGGGTATCGGCCAATTCTGGATTGCTTGTAGTTTCTCAGGATCCATCTCTAGTCCGGAACCGGACACAATGTAACCTAGAAACGGAATGGATTTGACTTCAAAGACACATTTCTCTAATTTGCAATAGAGATGATTGACACGGAGACGGGACAGAACCTCCTTTACCCAGAAACGATGTTCCTCTTGATTATTGGCAAAGATGAGGATATCATCTAGATAGACCACGACATGGCGGTATAAGATGTCTCTGAAGATCTCATTCACGAAATGCTGGAAGACAGCTGGAGCGTTGCTCAATCCGAAGGGCATGACGAGGTACTCATAATGTCCGTCACGGGTGTTAAAGGCGGTCATCCACTCGTCACCCTCACGGATCCGGATGAGATTGTATGCACCTCTCAAGTCCAGCTTTGTGAAGATGGTGGCTCCGCTAACTCTATCAAAGAGCTCAGTAATCAGGGGTAAAGGATAGCGGTTCTTGATGGTAATGTCGTTCAAACCTCTGTAGTCGATGCACGGCCGCAGACCACCATCTTTTTTCTTTACGAAAAAGAAGCCTGCGCCGGCTGGAGAAGAGGAAGGTCGGATGAACCCCTTCGCTAGGTTCTCTTTAATGTATTCCTCCATGGAATGCATCTCAGGCAGAGACAACGGATAAGTTCGGCCTCGAGGTGTCACCTTCCCTGGAACGAGATCAATCGGGCAGTCCCATTCTCTATGAGGAGGAAGGATATCAGCAGAAGCTTTACTGAACACATCCGTGAAATCTTGATATGGAGGAGGTGGAACATCAGACGACCTGGAGGAGGAAGAACAAACAGGCAATCCTTTAAACAAACATGTCTCAGCACAGGAGGGACCCCATGCCAGAATTTGCGTAGTCGTCCAGTCAATTGATGGATTGTGGAGACGGAGCCATGGAAGGCCCAGAACCACTGGATGTGTGCTCTTGGAATCACTAGAAAAGAGATAAATTCAGAATGAAGAACTCCCACTCTCAGACGAACTGGTAGAGTCCTTAGAGAAATAACTGCGTCGAAAATCTTGCTGCCATCCACGGCAGTTAAGGAGATGGACGAAGGAAGTCTCTCGGTGGGTAGGTACCACCGTTTAACATAGGCTTCAGTTATGAAATTCCCAGCTGCTCCGGAATCAAGGAGGGCAATGACGTTCCTGTAACGTTGAGCAATTTGGAGCGAGACTGGGAGATTACAATCATGAGGAGATGGAGAGGAGATCATTACTCCTAGCCGGCCCTCTCCTTGGCGAGCTAGGATCTGGAGTCCCGGACGTTTGGGACAGGCATTGATGGTGTGAGACGGAGCTGCACAGTAAAGACAAAGAGACTCAGAGAGACGTCTTCGGCGCTCAGCAGGAGTTAGACGGGAACGACCAATTTGCATGGGCTCATCTTTGGATGGTGACAGTTGGCGAGGAGGAGGAGCAGAAGACTTTGGAGCAGATGATCTTCCACGCTCAGTTGCTCTTTCTCTGAAACGTAAATCAACTTTCGTGCAGAGTGAGATTAGCTCATCTAACTTAGAAGGCAAGTCTCTGGTAGCTAACTCATCCTTAATACGCTCTGATAAGCCATGCCAGAATGCAGCATACAGGGCCTCGTCGTTCCATGCCAGTTCGGATGCCAGGATCTGGAACTGTATAAGATACTGTCCTACAGTATGCGATCCCTGGCGTAGACGGAGAATCTCAGATGAAGCTGAAGTTACCCGGCCTGGCTCGTCGAAGATACGCCTGAATGTTGACACAAAATCAGTATAGGAGGACAGCAGGGTATCAGACCTCTCCCATAACGGTGATGCCCAGTCAAGGGCTGAGCCATTGAGAAGAGAAATAATGTATGCAATTTTGGTTCGGTAACTGGGAAAATTGCCAGGTTGTAGCTCAAAATGAATTTCACACTGGTTGAGAAATCCCCTGCAGAATCTTGGAGATCCGTCAAATTTTGCTGGCGTTGGAAAATGAAGACGTGGAGCAGAAATGGGTAAGGTGGGTGGGGTTACAGCTGGAGTCACTGTGGGTGACGCACCGGACACGTCCGATCCACGGAGGGTTGTCTGAATCCCATCCAGCCGAGTAGAGAGATCCTGGAGACAGCGGATGATGTGGCCCTGTGCAGCCTCCTGATGTTCAAGTCGGGCTGCCAGTTCTTGCATCGGCCTGGCCGCTTGATCCTGGTCTCCGGCTGGATTCATATGGTCAGTGCTTACTGTCACAACTGAGGGCCTGAGCTGACGGGAGGCAGCCTCAGTTGTAGGGGCTGAGGTGTAGTGGAACCTGGGAGGTTGTATCAGACCCCTAGACATGTAAGTTACACGTAGAAGAATTGCCCGAAGCCGTGACCACGACAACCAGAATAAAAGTCAATGATGTTTATTATGACATACTCCGTATCACAGCAGCAATAAAAGGAAAACATAAAATCAGCAGTGAAATAATACAGTTCCTGGGTACTACAGGGTGGCAAGGGCCACAGGGCTCTGGTAGTATGAGACAGTTCTTATTATCTTCTAGTTGGAAAGTCCTTACCAGGCCCGACTGTAGCAATGGAGATAGCCCAGGATCGTACCAGCTGGTGTTCCAGGAAAAGCTGGGCTGCTGTGGGTAAAATGGCTGCTGTGGGTACTGGCTGGAACCAGACTGATGTTAGCACGGAGTGGATTGCTGGATGGAACCAGCCAAATAATAAATGAAGCTTGAGAGCGATGAAATATGATGGATATATGGAACTTGAGAGCGGTGAAATAATAGTACCGGTGGTGAGAGGTAATCTGCAGAAATGATACCGGCACTTTAAGAAAAGCTGAACTCTGCTGGAAGCTAGGCTGGAAGCAGGTAATTCTGTAACTGGAAACAGAGGACTGGAGAGTCAGGCTGCACCGCAGATGGTAAACTGGAGCGAGTCTCTTTAGTGGAAGTTTGGAGATGGTAACTGGAACCTGGAAAACAACCACAGGAGAGAGAGACAAACTGGAACTAGGTTTGACAACCAAAGCACTGACGCCTTCCTTGCTCAGGCACAGAATACTTATACCTGCAGCAAGGAAGGGATTGGCTAGGCAATTATGCAGATTACAATGCAAACAACGGATTGGAGGAATTTGAGCAGGTGACAGAATCCAACATGGCTGCGCCCATGCAGACACTTGGAGGGAAGATTGGTTTGTAATCCATGTGGGAACTTAGACAGTAATGGCGGCGCCGGCCACAGTAAACAGGAGACGCCAGACTGATGAGTACACATTTGAACCACGCGGGCAACAGCGGAGCCCGCGGCTGACGTAAGCGCCATTCTGACATCCTGCATGCAGAAACTCAGGGACGGCGGCGGAGGCCGCGGGAGACGCCATTCAAGATGTAACATGGCGCCGCTGTGACAGCGTCTCAGAGTGACAGGAGAGGAGGCAGGAATGTGGACATCAGTATAACAGATGAGATCCGGTCCTGGAGCGCTGAGCCAGCCAAAGGAGGCATCTGAAAGGTAAGTAATGGCGTCCAGATACCCGGATCGTGACAAGCTGCAAGGGGTGGATTGAGATCGGCTACTTGGAGGCCTGGTTCAGGCTGTCCAAGGTTGGGGTGGTTGCTGCCGACTTCAGCGCTGATGTCTGGAGAGGGCCCCTGAAGCACTGCCTGGAGGCCAGTGGCCTCATCATCAGCCCAGGTCTGTCACGTGTGTGCCTCATGCATTTATCATGAATGTGTATGTAATGTATGTATGTTGTATGTATCATGTACTGTGTGTGATGTATATGTATCATGTTTATGTGTATATGTGTGTGTTGTCAAAGTCGGAAAAATATCATGCTTCACATTGCCTTGTACTAACCCCAATGCACGTGCCCGCTGCTCGCGCACCGACTCCCCCGTGCGTACGCATCCCCTCAGGTTCCGTAAGGGACGCTCCGACGTCACCTGCGCACGGAGATGTGTATTTACGGCGGTGTTTGTGAGCGACTAGCGAGCGACTCGATCGCAGCATATTTAACCTTTATAGTGTGTTTTGTAGATATTATTCCCCTTAACAATATCAGCAAGTATGGTAAGTTTAAAACTTCTTGGACCTGAGAGATTCCTCTTTACATGCTAGGAAGGCTCAGACAAAGGTTGGAAGGTAGTGTTTAGTATCCAACTGTAGGGTATTAAAAGGGTATTATGCCTATGATAGTTAGGAAAGATTCGCATATTCCTACGCATAGTTATGCGCAGAAGTAGAAAATAAGATTAATTGTATTCCGAATAAATTACACATAAGTGCAGGGTAGGTGAATGGAATTCAGTCATTTCTTTCCCACAGACTGAATACAATAGCCTTATTTACACTAAGCTTGGAGATTCTATGAAGAGGGCTTACACCTTTGTTTATGAATAGGACCAGGTTTCTCTCCAGAATAATGAGGGCTGAGTTGTCAATTGTCTCAACTGAAGGAGGGGACAGTGGGGTGAACAAAGCCCAGAGACAGAGTTTGTTTGGAAGATCCAAAACAATAGCTTTCCACAATATAACCAGACAAAGAGGAATTTAGAATACTAACAAGTCCTAGCCATCGCCCACTTCTTGAACTAACCAATGATCCCCGGTGCAGTACATGTCCCACCCCCTAACCAATGGAAAGAGAGCACACAGTATCTATTGTATTATGTATTGAGCTAGTGAATAAATATAGCTTGCAATAGGTTTGGTCACACAAGACTCTGCAAGGCTTTCTCATTGATAAGCTGAGGACTAAATTCGGGTTGCGCCGTCGAAGTCATTCCCACGTGTGTAAGTTTCTCTGTGACCATCTTGTTCTCCTTCTGTGTTAGCCATTTACTCTCTCTCTCTGTTATTGTTTGCGATTGTGCCGCTATTGTATATTCATGTTTAGTTATTCTGTTTAGAGATAAATGTTAGTTTTGTAGTGTATAAGCTGTTAACTGTACTTTTTCCCTTTTTACTTACTAATATCGTCTAGTAAAGGTGTTGGAACCTTAGCAAGGAGTGTGTGTTTTACTAGTTATTGCAAAGGGTATTCTGAGCGTCTCATATCGCTCAAACAGCTTTTATATTATCAAGGTCTATAAGCATTATGTCATTACAGTATTACAGTACTAAGGTTTTACAGTATAAGCATATCCTTTCAGTGTGTTGCTAGCAAGGTTTACTGAGTGTCATTCTGTGAGCGTCTGCGCCGCTCGTGTTCTCGTGGGCACAGCGTCTGCTACGCTATAAGCGTACCATTACGGTACTTCATACGCCAATTGCGTACTGAGTCTGGTACAAATATATAGTGAATGTTATAAGGTAAAGAATAGGCTTTATCAATTGGGGATCTCGTCCAGTCCACCTCATATCCGCAGTCAAGCGAAAACAGGCAGACTTTATCGATCAGCAAAGGGCGGAAAGGTATCCCCTGTATCCGTGTTTGTGGTTGGGGATACAGTAGTGCTGATCGGATGAGCGTCTGCGTCTGCTTCTCTTGGTTTGTAGGGATGCTGGTGGAATCCGGTTCCAGAAGGTAAGAACGTTAAGCTATTGTCTTTTTAAATCTGGTTTTAATTCCTATTTGGTGCCAACTGCACACGCAACACATGTAGCACACGCACACACCTGTACTCTGCATATCTGACCATATCGTTGCGGAACGGGGTTCGAATGAGTCATATCGTGTTTGATTCAGATTGGATTGCTTGTCTGTTTAAATAGGTTTAAAAGTATTTTTAATCGCTCTGCATAGCTTGATAGTTTTATTTTTAACCCAGGCCTAAAATAACTTCAGGGGCTTGGATGGTGATTTTTTCTGTGACAATAGAAGCCGCATGGTCTGTCCTCCATTTTGTGTAACCCTCATGGATGTGGAAGGGGGAGGAGCAGCGGCCATTTTGGGAAGGTCAAAATTTTAGTTTTTTTCTGAATGGCTGATTTTCAGTTGACTCAGGAATAATCAGCCGTCCCTCGTCAAAAAGAAATCACCATTTGAGTTACCAATGCATTTATTTAACCCATGCATAAGCAATTATAAATAGTTCAGATGGGGTTTAATGTAAGTTAATAGTAAAAATAAGAATTTACTTACCGATAATTCTATTTCTCGGAGTCCGTAGTGGATGCTGGGGTTCCTGAAAGGACCATGGGGGATAGCGGCTCCGCAGGAGACAGGGCACAAAAGTAAAGCTTTCCGATCAGGTGGTGTGCACTGGCTCCTCCCCCTATGACCCTCCTCCAAGCCAGTTAGGTACTGTGCCCGGACGAGCGTACACAATAAGGGAGGAATTTTGAATCCCGGGTAAGACTCATACCAGCCACACCAATCACACCGTACAACTTGTGATCTAAACCCAGTTAACAGTATGATAACAGCGGAGCCTCTGAAAAGATGGCTCACAACAATAATAACCCGATTTTTGTAACTATGTACAAGTATTGCAGATAATCCGCACTTGGGATGGGCGCCCAGCATCCTCTACGGACTCCGAGAAATAGAATTATCGGTAAGTAAATTCTTATTTTCTCTATCGTCCTAGTGGATGCTGGGGTTCCTGAAAGGACCATGGGGATTATACCAAAGCTCCCAAACGGGCGGGAGAGTGCGGATGACTCTGCAGCACCGAATGAGAGAACTCCAGGTCCTCCTTAGCCAGGGTATCAAATTTGTAGGATTTTACAAACGTGTTTGCCCCTGACTAAATAACCGCTCGGCAAAGTTGTAAAGCCGAGACCCCTCGGGCAGCCGCCCAAGATGAGCCCACCTTCCTTGTGGAATGGGCATTTACATATTTTGGCTGTGGCAGGCCTGCCACAGAATGTGCAAGCTGAATTGTATTACACATCCAACTAGCAATAGTCTGCTTAAAAGCAAGAGCACCCAGTTTGTTGGGTGCATACAGGATAACAGCAAGTCAGTTTTCCTGACTCCAGCCGTCCTGGAACCTATATTTTCAGGGCCCTGACAACATCTAGCAACTTGGAGTCCTCCAAGTCCCTAGTAGGTGCAAGGCACCACAATAAGCTGGTTCAGGTGAAACACTGACACCACCTTAGGGAGAGAACTGGGGACGAGTCCGCAGCTCTGCCCTGTCCGAATGGACAAACAAATATGGGCTTTTTTGAGAAAAAAAAAAAAACCACCAATTTGACACTCGCCTGGTCCAGGCCAGGGCCAAGAACATGGTCACTTTTCATGTGAGATGCTTCAAATCCACAGATTTGACTGGTTTTAAACCAATGTGATTTGAAGAATCCCAGAACTACGTTGAGATCCCATAGTGCCACTGGAGGCACAAAAGAGGGTTGTATATGCAATACTCCCTTGACAAAGTTCTGGACTTCAGGAACTGAAGCCAATTCTTTCTGGAAGAAAATTGACAGGGCCGAAATTTGAACCTTAATGGACCCCAATTTGAGGCCCATAGACACTCCTGTTTGCAGGAAATGCAGGAATCGACCGAGTTGAAATTTCTTTGTGGGGCCTTCCTGGCCTCACACCACGCAACATATTTTCGCCACATGTGGTGATAATGTTGTGCGGTCACCTCCTTTCTGGCTTTGACCAGGGTAGGAATGACCTCTTCCGGAATGCCTTTTTCCCTTAGGATCCGGCGTTCCACCGCCATGCCAACAAACGCAGCTGCGGTAAGTCTTGGAACAGACATGGTACTTGCTGAAGCAAGTCCCTTCTTAGCGGCAGAGGCCATAAGACCTCTGTAAACATCTCTTGAAGTTCCGGGTACCAAGTCCTTCTTGGCCAATCCGGAGCCATGAGTATAGTTCTTACTCCTCTACGTCTTATAATTCTCAGCACCTTAGGTATGAGAAGCAGAGGAGGGAACACATACACCGACTGGTACACCCACGGTGTTACCAGAACGTCCACAGCTATTGCCTGAGGGTCTCTTGACCTGGCGCAATACCTGTCCCGTTTTTTGTTCAGACGGGACGCCATCATGTCCACCTTTGGTATTTCCCAACGGTTTACAATCATGTGGAAAAAACTTCCCGATGAAGTTTCCACTCTCCCGGGTGGAGGTCGTGCCTGCTGAGGAAGTCTGCTTCCCAGTTTCCATTCCCGGGATGAAACACTGCTGACAGTGCTATCACATGATTTTCCGCCCAGCGAAAAGTCCTTGCAGTTTTTGCCATTGGCCTCCTGCTTCTTGTGTCGCCCTGTCTGTTTACGTGGGCGACTGCCGTGATGTTTTTCCCACTGGATCAATACCGGCTGACCTTGAAGCAGAGGTCTTGCTAAGCTTAGAGCATTATAAATTTACCCTTAGCTCCAGTATATTTATGTGGAGAAAAGTCTCCAGACTTGATCACACTCCCTGGAAATTTTTTCCTTGTGTGACTGCTCCCCAGCCTCTCGGGCTGGGCTCCGTGGTCACCAGCATCCAATCCTGAATGCCGAATCTGCGGCCCTCTAGAAGATGAGCACTCTATAACCACCACAGGAGAGACACCCTTGTCCTTGGATATAGGGTTATCCGCTGATGCATCTGAAAATGCGATCCGGACCATTTGTCCAGCAGATCCCACTGAAAAGTTCTTGCGTGAAATCTGCCGAATGGAATTGCTTCGTAGGAAGCCACCATTTTCTACCAGGACCCTTGTGCAATGATGCACTGTTTTTAGGAGGTTCCTGACTAGCTCGGATAACTCCCTGGCTTTCTCTTTCGGGAGAAACACCTTTTTCTGGACTGTGTCCAGAATCATCCCTAGGCACAGCAGACGTGTCGTCGGGATCAGCTGCGATTTTGGAATATTTAGAATCCACCCGTGCTGTTGTAGCAGTATCCGAGATAGTGCTACTCCTACCTCCAACTGTTCCCTGGACTATGCCCTTATCAGGAGATCGTCCAAGTAAGGGATAATTAAGACGCCTTTTCTTCGAAGAAGAATCATCATTTCGGCCATTACCTTAGTAAAGACCCGGGGTGCCGTGGACAATCCAAACGGCAGCGTCTGAAACTGATAGTGACAGTTCTGCACCACGAACCTGAGGTACCCTTAGTGAGAAGGGCAAATTTGGGACATAGAGGTAAGCATCCCTGATGTCCCGGGACACTATATAGTCCCCTTCTTCCTGTTCGTTATCACTGCTCTGAGTGACTCCATCTTGATTTGAACCTTTGTAAGTGTTCAAAAATTTTTTAGATTTAGAATAAGTCTCACCTAGCCTTCTGGCTTCAGTACCACAATATAGTGTGGAATAATACCCCTTTTCTTGTAGTAGGAGGGGTAATTTAATTATCACCTGCTGGGAATACAGCTTGTGAATTTTTTCCCATACTGCCTCCTTGTCGGAGGGAGACCTTGGTAAAGCAGACTTCAGGAGCCTGCGAAGGGGAAACGTCTCGACATTCCAATCTGTACCCCTGGGATACTACTTGTAGGATCCAGGGGTCCTGTACGGTCTCAGCGCCATGCTGAGAACTTGTCAGAAGCGGTGGAACGCTTCTGTTCCTGGGAATGGGCTGCCTGCTGCAGTCTTCTTCCCTTTCCTCTATCCCTGGGCAGATATGATCTTATAGGGACGAAAGGACTGAGGCTGAAAAGACGGTGTCTTTTTCTGCAGAGATGTGACTTAGGGTAAAAACGGTGGATTTTCCAGCAGTTGCCGTGGCCACCAGGTCCGATGGACCGACCCCAAATAACTCCTCTTCCTTTATACGGCAATACACCTTTGTGCCGTTTGGAATCTGCATCACCTGACCCCTGTCGTGTCCATAACATCTTCTGGCAGTTATGGACATCGCATTTACTCTTGATGCCAGAGTGCAAATATCCCTCTGTGCATCTCGCATATATAGAAATGCATCCTTTAAATGCTCTATAGTCAATAAAATACTGTCCCTGTCAAGGGTATCAATATTTTTAGTCAGGGAATCCGACCAAGCCACCCCAGCTCTGCACATCCAGGCTGAGGCGATCGCTGGTCGCAGTATAACACCAGTATGTGTGTATATACTTTTTATGATATTTTCCAGCCTCCTGTCAGCTGGTCCTTGAGGACGGCCCTATCTATAGACGGTACCGCCACTTGTTTTGATAAGCGTGTGAGCGCCTTATCCACCCTAAGGGGTGTTTCCCAACGCGCCCTAACTTCTGGCGGGAAAGGGTATACCGCCCATAATTTTCTATCGGGGGGAACCCACGCATCATCACACACTTTATTTAATTTATCTGATTCAGGAAAAACTATGGTAGTTTTTTCACATCCCACATAATACCCTCTTTTGTGGTACTTGTAGTATCAGAAATATGTAACACCTCCTTCATTGCCTTTAACGTGTGGCCCTAATAAGGAATACGTTTGTTTATTCACCGTCGACACTGGATTCAGTGTCCCTGTCTGTGTCTGTGTCGACCGACTAAAGTAAACGGGCGTTTTAAAACCCCTGACGGTGTTTTTGAGACGTCTGGACCGGTACTAATTGTTTGTCGGCCGTCTCATGTCGTCAACCGACCTTGCAGCGTGTTGACATTATCACGTAATTCCCTAAATAAGCCATCCATTCCGGTGTCGACTCCCTAGAGAGTGACATCACCATTACAGGCAATTGCTCCGCCTCCTCACCAACATCGTCCTCCTACATGTCGACACACACGTACCGACACACAGCACACACACAGGGAATGCTCTGATAGAGGACAGGACCCACTAGCCCTTTGGAGAGACAGAGGGAGAGTTTGCCAGCACACACCAAAAACGCTATAATTATATAGGGACAACCTTATATAAGTGTTTTCCCTTATAGCATCTTTTTTATATATTTTTAACGCCAAATTAGTGCCCCCCCTCTCTGTTTTAACCCTGTTTCTGTAGTGCAGTGCAGGGGAGAGCCTGGGAGCCTTCCCTCCAGCCTTTCTGTGAGGGAAAATGGCGCTGTGTGCTGAGGAGATAGGCCCCGCCCCTTTTTCGGCGGCCTCGTCTCCCGCTCTTTAACGGATTCTGGCAGGGGTTAAATATCTCCATATAGCCTCCGGAGGCTATATGTGAGGTATTTTTAGCCAAAATAGGTTTTCATTTGCCTCCCAGGGCGCCCCCCTCCCAGCGCCCTGCACCCTCAGTGACTGCCGTGTGAAGTGTGCTGAGAGGAAAATGGCGCACAGCTGCAGTGCTGTGCGCTACCTTTAGAAGACTGAGGAGTCTTCTGCCGCCGATTCTGGACCTCTTCTTATTTCAGCATCTGCAAGGGGGCCGGCGGCAAGGCTCCGGTGACCATCCAGGCTGTACCTGTGATCGTCCCTCTGGAGCTGATGTCCAGTAGCCAAGAAGCCAATCCATCCTGCACGCAGGTGAGTTCACTTCTTCTCCCCTAAGTCCCTCGTTGCAGTGATCCTGTTGCCAGCAGGACTCACTGTAAAATAAAAATCCTAAGCTAAACTTTTCTAAGCAGCTCTTTAGGAGAGCCACCTAGATTGCACCCTTCTCGGCCGGGCACAAAAATCTAACTGGCTTGGAGGAGGGTCATAGGGGGAGGAGCCAGTGCACACCACCTGATCGGAAAGCTTTACTTTTGTGCCCTGTCTCCTGCGGAGCCGCTATCCCCCATGGTCCTTTCAGGAACCCCAGCATCCACTAGGACGATAGAGAAATGAATATTTGATTTAAGAGCGATGCGCAGATAGAACGGGGTTTTGGGTTTTTTGTTTTTGTTTCTTTGCCTACTGGCTTCTGGGATTCTCTGCTTGATGTGGGATGGCCATCGAAGTGCAAGTTAACCTGTGTGGCTGCTTTTTCCTGGCAGTGAAGAGAATCACCCTCACACACAGTCAAGGGCACATTCATATGCAAATTAGAGAAGTGAATGGGTCTCATAGATGTAATAGTGATTAGTACATAGATGTAATATTATATGTGTGTGTTTACATTAATGTATGTTATTAGATTAATTTAGAATTGTATTGTATCTGTGTATTTTCACCTATCTACCTTCCTGTTTGCCATTTGCATTTGATAACGTGCTGAGAAAGATTTGTTGCTATTGATAGTTAAAAACAAAATTAATACTTAAGGGAGTAATTATAAAAACACGCACACAGCCTGGCCTAGTTAAAGGTTGATACAGTGGAATCTGTGTGGTGTTCGGTAAATGATTATAGCTAAATATAATTTGCATTGATAGACACGTGTTATTTGTGTTACTGCGGACGTGTCTGGCCTGTGTACACGTGTCCCTAACAAAGGGCGGGGCATGCGTACGCGACGCAAGGGCCTACACACGTAGCGTATATTACGCAACGGAGCGTACGGGTACCCCCACTTAATACAAATCACACGATAGCATTGTTTTAGTAAGGCGATACGGAAGCAACGCGATAATAGCGCAAGTTAATCTCAGTGTCCAAAATTTTAATCCTTCTCTAGTTGCAACTCCTCTGGGACTAGCCTGTGTTACCTGAGTGAAAGGAATTTTCTGTACAGAAAAAGTAAAGAGTATATGAGGTGAAAGAGTGTGTGTGTGTATATATATATATATATATATATATATATATAAGTTTCTCATTTTGGTTGGAACCCCAGGAAATCGAGTTCTCGTGAGGTACATCCGTGAAAGTGATAGCACGTGGTGGCTTGGGAGGCATCCCTTGTTAATATTGAAGTAAGAGCATTAGAAGTACAGCAGACTAGGAAGTCTACTGTAGATACAGACCAGGAGGTCCAGGTACAGCAGACTAGGAAGTCCGCTAGAGATAGAGTAAGTTCCTGACAAGGTAAGGTCAGAGGAAAGAGGCACAACCCCGGGAGGGTTGGTGCAATACCCATATAGGCCATTACGCTCTGGCTGAAAGGAATTCGCAGCCGCAATTATCGATTCCGCTGGTCGTAAGGCGCATAAGTATAGTTACTTATACGCAGTGCGACTGTACCGCACGTAATTGTGTGCATTAATTTGTTACCTTGATACCCATTAAAAATCTGCTGTGGGATCATAAACGCTATTTGTACATTCTAACGTGATTTGTGTAGATTCTTTTTATTTTAAGGGAGGTTCGCTGATCACTCAGGAATTCTCCAGCAACTGATATGTACTGGGGAGGGTAAGTGCTCTGCGGATCACTCCCACATGCCACAGTAAATAGCGGTTCAGGTTGCAGGGGCCCTAGGTTGAGTACGCCAGCGCTAAAGCAGCGTGTGGGCATATTGGTCGACGTGGGCGAGAGTGTGTGAAGGTACTCGGTAAACTTTCACCGTCGCCTTACCTCTGGGAACTTGGTTTTTTGTAAGGGTTCGCTGAGAAGGCAACGCCTGCAAATAATGGGGGCCAGTTGCTCAAGTAAGGGGCGATCAACCAAGGTTCAGGTTGATGATATTCCGCGCCCAGCCGGGTCAGCGAGGTACATAATGTGTGAGAAATCACACGCAGAGGTATTATGCAATGAGTGGGAACGAATGACTGTGCATGATGGGGAAAAGTTCCCACGAGTAGGCAGTTTTAGTCCTGAGGTGTTACAAAATTTAAGGAGAAGGATATGTCTAATTAAATCCGGCAAGCAGCGGATCAGACATTATGATTATTTACAGTTATGGCAACAGGAAGGAGATATACAAAGAAGATTGGCTCAAGCTGCTGGTACAAACTCTATCAGGAAACTGATAGCCACCGCACCCCCACCTTATATGGCAACAGGAGAACAAATGGCTGCAGAGAATGGCACACTGGTATATGATAATTGTGCACTTAGCAACTGTATTAATAATGATAAGAATAAATGTAATAATAATAGAAGTAAAACTGATAAATGTACAAATTCTAACCCGTGCAAGTTGCACCCCATGTTAAACTTCCCTCAGGATTACAAGCAAGAAAGTGAGCCCAGCACGATGTCGGCACCTTTTCCAGCAGCCATCATACAAGATATCCAGGTGGACACGGCCCAATCGGTAAAGGCAGTAGTCAAACCCCCTAACGGAGGGTCAGGTGAGGTCGTGTCCACAGGTAAGTACGGTATTGTATGTCATACACAGACAAATGCACCTCATAAAGTAGTAGTTTATGTATTAATGGATGATTTAAAGGAAGTATTGAGGACGAGGGTACAGACCACCCAACCATGTTGGCGAGGTTTGTCGGTGGCTACTTTGAGAGAGGCTGCTATTGATCATGATCGGAACATCACGAGACACAGGGAGTCACAGGAGGGTAAGAAGCCCCAGACCCCTGTGGGTAAGTCGAATGTGATAAGATGTTATAGCTGCCAGAAGGAAGGTCATTATGCACGAGATTGTATGTTTAAAGATCTACAGAAGGTATGTCAACCCCCTAGACAACAACATAATCGTGGTATCCAAGGAATCAGGGAAGCACAGGGAGAGCGGTCAATGGTGATGAGCATCCAAACACTAGAGGAGGCATCAAATCGACCGAAACCCCAGGCCACTGGCACATGGAGGAAGCCAAGGGTTTGTTATCTTTGTAAAAGAGAAGGGCATTATGCCAGCAACTGTAACAGCCCACATAAGGTCAGACCCCCTAGACAAGAACACGAGCAAAGTCATGACACACGAAATTGTAATCAGGTACCATATATGTAAAACTTTGAGCAACACCTATAATTTGCAACCAGGATAGTTGGTCATTAGCCTTGATAGTAAGCCTGAGGTTACAGTCAATGTAAGTGGGAGGTCATTCCTTGAAGACACAGGGACGGCCGGGTAAGCTTTGTAATTTATCTGTAAATGTTTCTTTTTCCCATCTCTGACGTTCACCACGACAGCTCCAACGTCACATGACTACTTGGTCTTTTCAGAGGTCTACCCAACCCCAGTATGTCCTACCAGCATCGTTGTGTCCTGGCCAGGCACAAAAGGGTGGAGTGTGGAAATACTGGTGGGGGAGACTGAGCAAAGATACCAATGGATGTGTTGATGTGACAGCCTGATGGTGAATGGAAGATCTGATAATGTTTTTTTTGTTGTGTCTTATGTAACATATATATATTGCTCTCTCTCTCTTTAGTTTTTTTCTCATGTTTTCATGCTTTACAGATGGTATGTCACACATCAGTTAGACAAATGGTAATGCAAGATTTATTCTCCTTACATAAAGACCGCTGAGTCGGAAAGAATATTGCATCACCGGAATGTTCGTTTGGAAGACTGAGAGACAGCACCTTTGAGATGACGACAGAGCAAGAAGAACAACAAGACTAGAAGACAAAAAAAAAAATCATCGTAACATTTTTCTTACCCCTCAATTATTTTCTGTACCCCCATTACAAATTTTTCTTTCTCCTCCTGTAAGATGGACTCGCCCCAAGAGACTGCAGTCCGTGTTTTCCTGTTGACACTGTTGTTGACCAGAGCAGTCTGTTTCGGTGAGAGTACCAGTGAGGTCGAGAAAGGATCTGGAATGGGTTCTGATGATCAGGATGGATTCGTAGAATTCCAATAGCAACATAATCACCGAGCAAAGGCGAGTACCAGAAAACGATCTAGTAGCCATGTTATTGATAGACATTGTGAAGGATTGTTAGCTGAAGAGAACTGCATCTGTAGGCATTGTGACAGTATAGTTGAGGATGGGTGCATCAAGAAATGTCAGTCCAGTTTTAATATCCACATGGACCGGCATCCATTGAGTGACTATCACTCTTTAGTGGGTAAAGTGTTAAACCAGACAGACTGTTGGGTGTGCTCTCAAGTACCTCAAGGTCATAGCAAATCAGGACTAGTACCATTCCCTTTAACGACAGGAGAGGTACTTTAGTTAAGTGGTGGGAGGCCGGTGGACAAGAGGTTTAATATCTCTAGTCCTCCTAGTTTGAAGCTCCACCAATATCATGTTGATAGGTCCTTAGTATGCTTTAACCAGTGGCGTGCAGTGAGGTCAGTAGCTGGTGAGGCACTGCATCCATAATGTTTGCCGAGTCTCGTCGATGACTCATCTCGACACCGTGCTGCATGCCCGCTACCACCCCGAAGCCATTGCCAGTTACTGCCGCCGTCCCTGATGCAGCAGCTTGTGCAGGTGAGGGATCTTTTCAGATCTCTCCCCGCTGTCTCCGCACCGTTTTCACAACTCTGTGGCTGTCCATTGCTGCAGTAATCCTCCTGCCATAGAGCCCAGCAGCAGAAGTCTGCATTTGTCTTACACGGTCCCCTGTCAGCCGGGCAGACTCAGCATGGGCCACTGCGGCCACATGCCCCCCCCCCCCCCCTCCCATAGACATAAGTACTTGAAATGGTAAAAGCATTGGGTTGTCACATCGCCACCAGGAACATCGCTCGTTTTTCCTCTCACTCTCTAGACATACGCAGGAAACATTAGCAATGTTGCGCTATGGTAACAGTCGGAAATGTGTGCAGGCATATACTGCGGCGATGTATGGCAGCACATTGCCTGCAATCACCAGCAAACTTTCAAAGCAAATACACTGAGGACAGTTTCATGGGAGGGATTACTTTCTCCACAAATAAGCAGCATTTACCTAATCAGTGATACTTCCAGAGCACAGAAATGCTGCTAATTAGCTGCTGTTACATACATGGTGGAGATAATAGAGAGTAATGGAGTACACACGCTTACAGGCAGTGCTGCCCACAGGGACACCCAGATGTACATATTACCTTTCCATAGGGACTGCATCTGGGAAGCCAGCAGGATTCCACATACATTGGGCCTCGTCCTTCTCCGCTGGCCAGTGCTCACCCCACAGCCTGGGGTACTTACAGATAAGGCGCTGCTCTCACCCATTGCTGCGTCTCTGGGCTGGGATATGCAGTATCTCCTACATAGCGCTCTCACATAACAGTGTAGTATGGGCGCTATGTACAGAAAGGCGCTGTATGCCCAATGCAGAATACACGGCGCCGGGCAAAGACAGATCAGACACTGCATGGGGCACAGAACTTAGGCTGAGACTCACCCGGGGTGTGGAGCCGTGCAGACCCTGTGTGCGCCCCGCTAGCCCTGGCTGCACTGCGGGATCCTACAGATGCTGGAAAGCAGCTCTGTGCCCAGGGCATTCCCAAGCTGGCCGTGCGCGCCTCCTGAGCCAGCAATCGGGGACCGCAAACTGCTGCTGCCGATGCTCCGTGGGGTCCCGCTGTCCTGGCCAAGAGTGTTCTCGCCGGTAGCGGGGAACCACGAGAGACACCAGGGGGAACACAGGGAACTGTGTGCGCCATCTGCAGGGACGGGTGGAAATAGAGGGGACTGTGTGCGCTGGCTCTGCTGGTAGTGGGGACACCAGGGGGATGGGGGAAACAGAATAACTCACTGCGGCATGGTTATATCGGGCTGCGGTGCCCTCCTAAAGGTGGTGCCCGCGCCTTACGCAGCACTGTACAAGGTCCAGGGTGAATGATGGGGCCGGCCCTCCCACTGCCCAATCCTATCTTCTTCAGTGACAGGGGCGTGCTATCATATGAGCTGAAAGCACGCCCCTGTCAAAGCGGCACTGCTAGTAGGTGCCGCTCATAGGTCTTTTTTTAATGGGCTTTCACTGCCCAATGCTTGGCCCCGCCCCCCACTTCCGGACCTTTCTCACTGACGGCGGGAGGCACCGAGAACGGTGCCTCCGAAACACATTTAAAACAGTTTTTTCTAGGGTAAAATTATTAGGATAATACACAGACTAAAGCAGATACTTATAACACAGAATCTGTGTCATAAGTATCTTCTTTGCATTATTTTAATAATTTATGACAGGGGAGGCACTGCCTCCCCTGCCTCCCCTGACTGCACGTCCCTGGCTTTAACATTTCCAATCCCCGAAAGCCGGGAAATTGGGAAGTGTCATGGAACAACCAAACCATGACATTCTCACACAGAGCCGACAGAATGCCCCTAGACTCAGAACTTATACGCCAAATAGCCAACAGTGGAAAATATTTCCAGTATAGGTACACCCTAGGAAATAGGATCATGCGAGTTGGAGAAGTATCACCAGGATACTGTGCACATATCATACAGCCTGATACGTGTACTAGACAAATGAGAGAGTTAGGGATAGGACTGTTTTCATGGAAGGTTTGTAACATGGTTATGTCATACTCCGTCCCATATGTTCTCCCCGATGATGCATATTTCATATGCGGGAGGAAGGCGTATAAGTGGCTTGCCCCAAACTCAGAGGGATTGTGTTACATTGGAAAAGTACTGCCTGAAGTAATGACTGTATCCCATAACAAAATGAAAGACATTCACCGCGGTGCCCAAGCTCCTTATACTCACACTCATTACGAGCACGTCGTTAAAAGGCACCTGATAGAGAGGACAGAGCATCCGGCCTCTGATCTGATCCATGAATCCACCGGGATTCAATTCCTACTCGCGTTAGATATCACTCGTACTGCCAGAGGAGTGATAAACTTTAGGTATATGAACGCGCTTGCGAACCTGATAGACAATATCACCGAAATGTATGACGACACGTTCAGGTATACTGGGAGAGAGCTACAAGCCTACAAAACAGAGCTGGTTCAGCATAGGATGATTCTCAATTACCTCACAGCAGTGACAGGCGGGTATTGTGTTACCCTAGCAACTCAGTATGGTGTAAAGTGCTGCACGTATATTACAAACGGCACCGAGGACCCGACCGAGGTCATAGACCAAAAGATGGATGACATTTTGCAATTGAAGTGGGAGTTCCGAAGGAGACACAACCTTACACTCGCTGCAGTGGGTAATGAGCTGACCGGTTGGGTGTCATGGTTGAACCCACGAAATTGGTTCTCTGGTTTAGGAGAATGGGCCCAAGGCATTATCATGGATGTAGGGAAATTGCTCTTATGTATTCTGGGAGTCGTCATATTGATTGGTCTGATATTTAGATGCGTTCGGACTTTAATGAAGTGTAAACGTAGTACCAGAGTGATGAGTCTGAGGAGCGAGGACACTGTAATACCAATTGGTTTAATTTACGACCCAACGATAGAGACAATGTTGTGATGAAAATGTGATTCCACGGTCCGTTTCTTTCACCCGTTTCTCCTTTGTTTTCCTCCGAGGTACAAGGACATCCACTTGGAAGAAGAATTTGACAACCTCTTTTATACAGACCATTGATGAACTGTGTCACAGACACCCAATACTTTTAGTGACTTTAACTATCTACTGGGAACCCAATACTTTAGAGACTGTAATTTTATGGACACTGGAAAAGCTTTTGTTCACCACTTACAGCAAAAGCACCGCGAGACATCAGACAACACGTACATCAGACAAGACATCAACAAAACCTCAATCGGCGACTGTATACTAAATCTCACATAGTTATATGACTGCATTTATAACGTTTGTTTCTTATCTTCATCTCTACAACCTCCAGGTAGTATCCCACATAGTCGACAGGTGATTCTCACATACTAGCATCCACATACTCTCCCCCTTCATGTATCATCAACTAATGTGCACCCCATTTGTTGTAACCAAAAGCCGAAAAGAGCTCGGTAGAGTTTGACAGCCCATCCACAGACCCTTGATACGGGATAAGAAGGATTCTAATGTATACTTCGCAATACCTCGAAGCTTGATTTAGAACACGTACGGCACGATGATACTTGACCCCTCAGACATGGATTTCATACACACATGCTTTTACTATCTCACTAGGTCATATCTTTCCCACCTTCTCCTCTCCTCCCTTTACCCAATCATAAAAAGGTATTTACATGATGACATATATTTTTCTGTTTGAATTGTTTAGGAAGTGGCAGTTATTGGTGACTGCCAAAGGGTGGACTGTCAAAGTCGGAAAAATAACATGCTTCACATTGCCTTGTACTAACCCCAATGCACGTGCCCGCTGCTCGCGCACCGACTCCCCCGTGCGTACGCATCCCCTCAGGTTGCGTAAGGGACGCTCCGACGTCGCCTGCGCACGGAGATGTGTATTTACGGCGGTGTTTGTGAGCGACTAGCGAGCGACTCGATCGCAGCATATTTAACCTTTATAGTGTGTTTTGTAGATATTATTCCCCTTAACAATATCAGCAAGTATGGTAAGTTTAAAACTTCTTGGACCTGAGAGATTCCTCTTTACATGCTAGGAAGGCTCAGACAAAGGTTGGAAGGTAGTGTTTAGTATCCAACTGTAGGGTATTAAAAGGGTATTATGCCTATGATAGTTAGGAAAGATTCACATATTCCTACGCATAGTTATGCGCAGATGTAGAAAATAAGATTAATTGTATTCCGAATAAATTACACATAAGTGCAGGGTAGGTGAATGGAATTCAGTCATTTCTTTCCCACAGACTGAATACAATAGCCTTATTTACACTAAGCTTGGAGATTCTATGAAGAGGGCTTACACCTTTGTTTATGAATAGGACCAGGTTTCTCTCCAGAATAATGAGGGCTGAGTTGTCAATTGTCTCAACTGAAGGAGGGGACAGTGGGGTGAACAAAGCCCAGAGACAGAGTTTGTTTGGAAGATCCATAACAATAGCTTTCCACAATATAACCAGACAAAGAGGAATTTAGAATACTAACAAGTCCTAGCCATCGCCCACTTCTTGAACTAACCAATGATCCCCGGTGCAGTACATGTCCCACCCCCTAACCAATGGAAAGAGAGCACACAGTATCTATTGTATTATGTCTTGAGCTAGTGAATAAATATAGCTTGCAATAGGTTTGGTCACACAAGACTCTGCAAGGCTTTCTCATTGATAAGCTGAGGACTGAATTCAGGTTGCGCCCGCGAAGTCATTCCCACGTGTGTAAGTTTCTCTGTGACCATCTTGTTCTCCTTCTGTGTTAGCCATTTACTCTCTCTCTCTGTTATTGTTTGCGATTGTGCCGCTATTGTATATTCATGTCTAGTTATTCTGCTTAGAGATTAATGTTAGTTTTGTAGTGTATAAGCTGTTAACTGTACTTTTTCCCTTTTTACTTACTAATATCATCTAGTAAAGGTGTTGGAACCTTAGCAAGGAGTGTGTGTTTTACTAGTTATTGCAAAGGGTATTCTGAGCGTCTCATATCGCTCAAACAGCTTTTATATTATCAAGGTCTATAAGCATTATATCATTACAGTATTACAGTACTAAGGTTTTACAGTATAAGCATATCCTTTCAGTGTGTTGCTAGCAAGGTTTACTGAGTGTCATTCTGTGAGCGTCTGCGCCGCTCGTGTTCTCGTGGGCACAGCGTCTGCTACGCTATAAGCGTACCATTACGGTACTTCATACGCCAATTGCGTACTGAGTCTGGTACAAATATATAGTGAATGTTATAAGGTAAAGAATAGGCTTTATCAGTGTCATGTACTGTGCACTGTAGGGATCTCTGAGGCTCCCTGTGAGGGGGCTTCTAATGTCATATGTCATAATGTACTGTGTGGGGCTGTTATTGTGTACTAGGTGATTCATCGCACCCTACAGGCGCTCTTTACACCATCGTAAGGGGCTGCGCCCCCTTAACCCTTGCACGCCCTTGTGGCGTGATTTTTTTTTATTATATGGAGTATTACCTCCAATCATAATTGTGTGAGTGGTTAAATATTGCACGGACGAAGGGCGTGCAATGGTTAAGGGGTCGTAGCCCCTTGCCATGGCGTGAACAGCGCATGTAGAGCATGATGAATCACCTTGTAGGTGCTGTGTTTGGGGGAGTGGCGGGTGCGGGGGAGACACGGATGGGGGAAGGGGTCTGGGAATGCCGCGGGTGGGGGAGGAGCGGTTACAGGGATGCCCCGGTTGGGGGAGGGGCGGGTGCGGTGGTGCCGCGGGTGGGGGAGGAGCAGGTGTGAGGATGCTGCGGGTGGGGAAGGGGGTCCGGAGCCACCGCGGGTGGTGGAGGGGTGTGTGTGGGGTTGCCGCGGATGGGGCCGGAGGTACTGCGAGTGGGGGAGGGGCGGTTGCGGGGGTGCTGCGGGTGGGGGAGTCCGGAGCCACTGTGGGGGGTGGAGGGGCGGGTGTGGGGTGTACCACGGATGGGGCCCAGAGGTACTGCGAGTGGGGGAGGGGCGGGTAATGCTTCTCCTGCTTCTCCTCCTGGAAGCAGCTAAGCTGCTGGCCTCCCTTTGGCAGTGGCTCTCCCGGAGACTCGCACAGCTGTCAAGCAGCCAGTCACTATTGTTAGTACTGGTGTTCCAACTCGCCGCATTACAGGGAAGAAGATGCACAGCGCTAAGGCCTGCTGGGAGCTGTAGTTTATTTAATGCGTCTACTTCCCTGTAATGCGGAGCGTTGGGACACCGGCGCTAACAATAGTGACTGGCTGGCAGAACTGACTCGCTGAATCAATGTAAAAGGTTAGAGTGCTGTGCAGTGTCAGTGACACTGCACACCCACTGCACAGCACGGCACTGTCACCTTTTACATTGATTTAGACATTACCTTCCGCGATATCACCCACTCTCTCTGTTATATTAGCCATCTCGGGGCTTCCAGGCCGGCAGCCCAAGTGCTGTGTTGCGGAGTCAGGGCCTCTGGGGATCTAAGTGCGGCTGTGGTGGGGAGGCACTTCTGTGACATCACGTGCAGAGGAGGCTCCTGGGTACAGGGAGTATGTGGCGCAGGGAGGGCTATGAAAGCCTTCCGCTGCGCCGCTTTCATACACATCTATGCCGGTGGCCGCAGCAGCTTTTGTTCCACCTGCGCCGCAGCTAGGGAGTGGGGATTGTTGATGCCGGAGGGGGCAGGCGGACTGGCAGCAGGACATAGGACGCTGCAGTAAAATATTTCCCCCCCCTATCTACAGCGCAGAGACTTGCGGCAGATGCAGTGGCATACCCTCAAACTGTACCTTTTTGGCAGATACAGTACATTTTTTTTATGGTCTGTACCGATTTTTGGCTCTCTAAACTTCCATTGAAAGTATAGGAAAAGGGGCGTGGTCATGTCCCTTTACACGTAGCAATGCCCCCTTTTCGAATTTGTAGCGATTTATGTGTACATTGTTGGAGGGTATGTTCGTGCAGATGCAGTGGGCCTATTTTGAGGTGTGGGCCTGGAGCTGCAGCTCCATCAGCCCCATTGTTAATCCTGCTCTGGGAAAACACAGCAGCCAAAGGGCAGAGCCTCCCATTGGGTGTAAACTGTGTGGGAAGGCGTTTCTCGCCCAATCAGCTGTGGACTGGGTGTGATAGACCTGCTGCTAACCCAATGAGAGCTCCTAGACATGCGTTATACACACAGGAACAGAGTCACAGATCATCGCACCCTACGGGCGCTCTTCACACTGTCGTAAGGACGACACGACTTTGTGGTGTTTAATAGTTGTATTATATGGAGTATTACCTGCATTCCTAGTATTGTGATTGGTTATATATTGCACAACGAAAGGCCGTCTGATGCTGAATGGGGTGTAGGTCTTTGCGCGTGGGTGGGTGCCGTGGGTGGAGTAGGGGCATGTGGGTGGGTGCCTCAGGTGGGTGAATGATGTGTGGGTCAGTGTTGAGGGTGACAAAACAAGAATTCGGCGCTAGAGCTAATTGCAATTATGGATAACTTTCTGCCAATGCTCAATTATTACACCAATCTTACAGCAGCTGTAAAAAGGGGGGGATACTCAACCCCTAATAGACATAAAACAAACAGACATCAAACAGCGCTTAAGAAAGGTGTATATATTTTAATAAAAAATAATAATAAAATGGATATATAAAAAGTGTACAAGTACCAGCAATGATTGCACATGAAACCCTAAATGCCTAACAATTGCAACTTAATTGTTAATATAACTGATTAATAATCATGCACAGATGGTTTAAAAGTCCAAGGTGGTATGAGACTTCATGCAGTTAGAATCAGCTGTGATGGTGGCTTTTTCAGTGCACTGAAATTGATAATTCCTTGTCCAGTTTAAATATGGTAACAATGTTAATATAAGGATGAAACTTGGACAGGGGCTTTAATCAGAGATGTTTGAAACAATGAAGCACATCGGTATTTATATCACCTTTTGCGTAACGCCCAGCTCCCAGCAGGGGGCAGTTTCAGGGACTCCCGGCTCCTGGTGTCTTCAACACATTATTGGTGCCATATCCGGAGTGTCCAAACAACGGGCTTTTCAGAGAATGAATTGACCGAGTGACGGATGCCAGTACTGGACACCAAAAGTGACGTCTTACGCGTTTCTCCGTCTTCAATCAAGTCAGCGGCTTCTTCAGAGACGTTGTACCAAGTGTCCCTGTGTGTCCATTTATATAGCGGGTCCCGGCCGCTCTCGCGCAGGCGTATTTCCTTTGCGTTCCAAGCCTCGTCTTAGGCTGGAACGCACGCGCATGCGTGGGACTCCGTTCTCTGTCGTTACATAGTTTATCAGCTTTCCGTGATTCAACCTGATTTCAGATACTCTGTTGCTTTTAACTGCAACTTTGTCACCAATTAGACATCCGTATTATAGCGTGCAGCACTATATAGGACGACTCATATAAGAAAAGCATATAGCACGTTTTAGCACAGGGATATGTTTATAAATTAGTAAACAAAACACACAATACTTATATACTTAAAATAAAATTTAAAATAGAGCATTGGCTGAAACATAGACCACTATTATAAGAAGTATATAACATAGAGACATTCAAATATATATAACACAATCAGAATCCATCAGGTGTATCGTTATATCGCTACATATTCTATATCGAGAGTGATAAGTTAAGATTAGGATATCTAGAGACACCAATTATATATTGTTGGTCTAGAAACTACCAATAAGACCATGGAAGTTTTTTACCATTTATATTTAAGGAATAGCAAAGTTATAGATCTAGCAACTAGGGACTATATAGTTTCAAAACTAATTCATTAGCCTACCCAATTAGATTTATACTCACTCACAATTATTTCACGTTTGACTCTTCTATTTATTTACAGACACTTGGGACCGCCATGGGGACCAGGTTTGCCCCGAGTTTCGCGAACCTATACATGGGGCTCCTAGAGGAGCGACATGTGTGGGGCCGCGGTCTCGGGGCGGGCCTGGTCCTCTTTGGGAGGTATATAGATGATCTGTTTCTTATTTGGGATGGGGATTTATCTTCATTACACAATTTCACTGATAGTTTAAATGAGAATTTATTTGGTTTAAAGTTTACTTGCACTTTCAGCACTGTCACTATTAATTTTCTTGATATCACTCTTACAGTAAAGGATAACCATCAGGTCACCGAAACGTTTGTAAAACCCGTGGACCAGAGTAGATATTTAGATTATAGGAGTTCACATCTAATAAGTTGGAAAAATAATATTTCAAAAAGCCAATTGGTTAGACTTAAAAGAAATTGCTCCACAGACTCTGTTTATAGACAACAAGCTACAAGTATGTTGAAATCATTTGAAGAACAAGGGTATCCCCTAGATCTGCTGCAAAAGGCATTCATAGAGGTGGAAAAGATAGAGAGGGTAAAACTCATGGAGTCTAGAAAAAATCTAGATACCTCTAATAAAATAAAGGTAGATAATAAATTACAAGCAACCTCTTTTGTAACTCAATATAACAGTCATGCTAAAGAAATTAAAAAGGTCATAAAAACGAATACCTCCATTCTAGGTATGGATGATATTCTAAAAGGGGAGGTGAGCTTGGAAGGACATGTAGTATTTAGAAAGTCAGAGAATTTAAAATCTAAATTGGTACAAAGTCACTTTGTGAATTTTACAGTCCCCAGCACTGGTGGAGGGAACTGGCTACTGGCCAGACCAGTTGGTTTCCACAGGTGTGGTAGGTCAGAATGCACTACCTGCCTACACTCCCCCAGAAAAAGCACTGACTTTTGTTCATATACAAATGGAGAAATATTTCAGATTAAAAAAATTCTTAATTGCAATTCTGTGTTTGTAATATATGTCATTACATGCGGCTGCGGAAAGCAGTACGTGGGCCGTACTTTACATGTTCGGTTCTCCGAACACAGGAGAAATATTCTGAAAGGGTTTAAATCACACTCCCTCTCCCACCATATCTCAGGCTGTCAAAAACAAACCATGACGGAGATAACAGTAAAGGCAATAGAACAGGTGGGTGTAACAAAACGGGGAGGATATAGGTTTAAACAATTATGTAAGAGAGAAGCCTACTGGATCTATGTTTTGGGTACCCTCTCCCCTGGGGGGCTGAACGATACAGTAGAATTAAATAATGTATAAATACATATTTAGAGTAGAGATGAGCGGGTTCGGTTCCTCTGAATCCGAACCCGCCCGGACTTCATGTTTTTTTACACGGGTCCGAGCGACTCGGATCTTCCCGCCTTGCTCGGTTAACCCGAGCGCGCCCGAACGTCATCATCACGCTGTCGGATTCTCGCGAGGCTCGGATTCTATCGCGAGACTCGGATTCTATATAAGGAGCCGCGCGTCGCCGCCATTTTCACACGTGCATTGAGATTGATAGGGAGAGGACGTGGCTGGCGTCCTCTCCGTTTAGAAATAGATAGGAGAGTGAGAGTGAGACACTTCATTTACTGGAGCTTAGGAGGAGTACTCAGAGAGTGCAGAATTTTGCTGATAGTAGTTAGTTAGTTATACTAGTGACTGACCAGTGAGACCACCAGTGCAGTTTTATTATTATTTAATATAATCCGTTCTCTGCCTGAAAAAAACGATACACAGTGACTCAGTCACATACCATATCTGTGCTCAGCCCAGTGTGCTGCATCATCTATGTATAATATCTGACTGTGCTCACACAGCTTAATTGTGGGGGAGACTGGGGAGCAGTTATAGGTTATAGCAGGAGCCAGGAGTACATATTAAACAGTGCACACTTTTGCTGCCAGAGTGCCACTGCCAGTGTGACTGACCAGTGACCTGACCACACTGACCACCAGTATATTGTGATTGTCTGCCTGAAAAAGTTAAACACTCGTCGTGTGACTTGTGTGGTGTTTTTTTATTCTATAAAAAACTCATTCTGCTGACAGACAGTGTCCAGCAGGTCCGTCATTATATAATATATACCTGTCCGGCTGCAGTAGTGATATATATATATTTTTTATATCATTATTTATCATCCAGTCTATACTAGCAGCAGACACAGTACGGTAGTTCACGGCTGTAGCTACCTCTGTGTCGGCACTCGGCAGTCCATCCATAATTGTATACCACCTACCCGTGGGTTTTTTTTTCTTTCTTCTTTATACATACTACATCTCATTATCATCCAGTCTATATTAGCAGCAGACACAGTACAGTACGGTAGTCCACGGCTGTAGCTATCTCTGTGTCGGCACTCGGCAGTCCATCCATAATTGTATACCACCACCTACCCGTGGTTTTTTTTTCTTTCTTCTTTATACATACTACATCTCATTATCATCCAGTCTATATTAGCAGCAGACACAGTACGGTAGTCCACGGCTGTAGCTACCTCTGTGTCGGCACTCGGCAGTCCATCCATAATTGTATACCACCTACCCGTGGTTTTTTTTTTCTTTCTTCTTTATACATACTACATCTCATTATCAACCAGTCTATATTAGCAGCAGACACAGTACGGTAGTCCACGGCTGTAGCTACCTCTGTGTCGGCACTCGGCAGTCCATCCATAATTGTATACCACCTACCCGTGTTTTTTTTTTCTTTCTTCTTTATACATACTACATCTCATTATCATCCAGTCTATATTAGCAGCAGACACAGTACGGTAGTCCACGGCTGTAGCTACCTCTGTGTCGGCACTCGGCAGTCCATCCATAATTGTATACCACCTACCCGTGGTTTTTTTTTCTTTCTTCTTTATACATACTACATCTCATTATCATCCAGTCTATATTAGCAGCAGACACAGTACGGTAGTCCACGGCTGTAGCTACCTCTGTGTCGGCACTCGGCAGTCCATCCATAATTGTATACCACCTACCCGTGGTTTTTTTTTCTTTCTTCTTTATACATACTACATCTCATTATCATCCAGTCTATATTAGCAGCAGACACAGTACGGTAGTCCACGGCTGTAGCTACCTCTGTGTCGGCACTCGGCAGTCCATCCATTATTGTATACCACCTACCCGTGGTTTTTTTTTCTTTCTTCTTTATACATACTACATCTCATTATCAACCAGTCTATATTAGCAGCAGACACAGTACGGTAGTCCACGGCTGTAGCTACCTCTGTGTCGGCACTCGGCAGTCCATCCATAATTGTATACCACCTACCCGTGGTTTTTTTTCTTTCTTCTTTATACATACTACATCTCATTATCAACCAGTCTATATTAGCAGCAGACACAGTACGGTAGTCCACGGCTGTAGCTACCTCTGTGTCGGCACTCGGCAGTCCATCCATAATTGTATACCACCTACCCGTGGTTTTTTTTTCTTTCTTCTTTATACATACTACATCTCATTATCATCCAGTCTATATTAGCAGCAGACACAGTACGGTAGTCCACGGCTGTAGCTACCTCTGTGTCGGCACTCGGCAGTCCATCCATAATTGTATACTAGTATCCATCCATCTCCATTGTTTACCTGAGGTGCCTTTTAGTTGTGCCTATTAAAATATGGAGAACAAAAATGTTGAGGTTCCAAAATTAGGGAAAGATCAAGATCCACTTCCACCTCGTGCTGAAGCTGCTGCCACTAGTCATGGCCGAGACGATGAAATGCCAGCAACGTCGTCTGCCAAGGCCGATGCCCAATGTCATAGTACAGAGCATGTCAAATCCAAAACACCAAATATCAGTAAAAAAAGGACTCCAAAACCTAAAATAAAATTGTCGGAGGAGAAGCGTAAACTTGCCAATATGCCATTTACCACACGGAGTGGCAAGGAACGGCTGAGGCCCTGGCCTATGTTCATGGCTAGTGGTTCAGCTTCACATGAGGATGGAAGCACTCAGCCTCTCGCTAGAAAAATGAAAAGACTCAAGCTGGCAAAAGCAGTAGCACCGCAAAGAACTGTGCGTTCTTCGAAATCCCAAATCCACAAGGAGAGTCCAATTGTGTCGGTTGCGATGCCTGACCTTCCCAACACTGGACGTGAAGAGCATGCGCCTTCCACCATTTGCACGCCCCCTGCAAGTGCTGGAAGGAGCACCCGCAGTCCAGTTCCTGATAGTCAGATTGAAGATGTCAGTGTTGAAGTACACCAGGATGAGGAGGATATGGGTGTTGCTGGCGCTGGGGAGGAAATTGACCAGGAGGATTCTGATGGTGAGGTGGTTTGTTTAAGTCAGGCACCCGGGGAGACACCTGTTGTCCGTGGGAGGAATATGGCCGTTGACATGCCTGGTGAAAATACCAAAAAAATCAGCTCTTCGGTGTGGAAGTATTTCAACAGAAATGCGGACAACAGGTGTCAAGCCGTGTGTTGCCTTTGTCAAGCTGTAATAAGTAGGGGTAAGGACGTTAACCACCTCGGAACATCCTCCCTTATACGTCACCTGCAGCGCATTCATAATAAGTCAGTGACAAGTTCAAAAACTTTGGGCGACAGCGGAAGCAGTCCACTGACCAGTAAATCCCTTCCTCTTGTAACCAAGCTCACGCAAACCACCCCACCAACTCCCTCAGTGTCAATTTCCTCCTTCCCCAGGAATGCCAATAGTCCTGCAGGCCATGTCACTGGCAATTCTGATGATTCCTCTCCTGCCTGGGATTCCTCCGATGCATCCTTGCGTGTAACGCCTACTGCTGCTGGCGCTGCTGTTGTTGCTGCTGGGAGTCGATGGTCATCCCAGAGGGGAAGTCGCAAGCCCACTTGTACTACTTCCAGTAAGCAATTGACTGTTCAACAGTCCTTTGCGAGGAAGATGAAATATCACAGCAGTCATCCTGCTGCAAAGCGGATAACTGAGGCCTTGACAACTATGTTGGTGTTAGACGTGCGTCCGGTATCCGCCGTTAGTTCACAGGGAACTAGACAATTTATTGAGGCAGTGTGCCCCCGTTACCAAATACCATCTAGGTTCCACTTCTCTAGGCAGGCGATACCGAGAATGTACACGGACGTCAGAAAAAGACTCACCAGTGTCCTAAAAAATGCAGTTGTACCCAATGTCCACTTAACCACGGACATGTGGACAAGTGGAGCAGGGCAGGGTCAGGACTATATGACTGTGACAGCCCACTGGGTAGATGTATGGACTCCCGCCGCAAGAACAGCAGCGGCGGCACCAGTAGCAGCATCTCGCAAACGCCAACTCTTTCCTAGGCAGGCTACGCTTTGTATCACCGGTTTCCAGAATACGCACACAGCTGAAAACCTCTTACGGCAACTGAGGAAGATCATCGCGGAATGGCTTACCCCAATTGGACTCTCCTGTGGATTTGTGGCATCGGACAACGCCAGCAATATTGTGTGTGCATTAAATATGGGCAAATTCCAGCACGTCCCATGTTTTGCACATACCTTGAATTTGGTGGTGCAGAATTTTTTAAAAAACGACAGGGGCGTGCAAGAGATGCTGTCGGTGGCCAGAAGAATTGCGGGACACTTTCGGCGTACAGGCACCACGTACAGAAGACTGGAGCACCACCAAAAACTACTGAACCTGCCCTGCCATCATCTGAAGCAAGAAGTGGTAACGAGGTGGAATTCAACCCTCTATATGCTTCAGAGGTTGGAGGAGCAGCAAAAGGCCATTCAAGCCTATACAATTGAGCACGATATAGGAGGTGGAATGCACCTGTCTCAAGCGCAGTGGAGAATGATTTCAACGTTGTGCAAGGTTCTGATGCCCTTTGAACTTGCCACACGTGAAGTCAGTTCAGACACTGCCAGCCTGAGTCAGGTCATTCCCCTCATCAGGCTTTTGCAGAAGAAGCTGGAGACATTGAAGGAGGAGCTAACACGGAGCGATTCCGCTAGGCATGTGGGACTTGTGGATGGAGCCCTTAATTCGCTTAACAAGGATTCACGGGTGGTCAATCTGTTGAAATCAGAGCACTACATTTTGGCCACCGTGCTCGATCCTAGATTTAAAGCCTACCTTGGATCTCTCTTTCCGGCAGACACAAGTCTGCTGGGGTTGAAAGACCTGCTGGTGACAAAATTGTCAAGTCAAGCGGAACGCGACCTGTCAACATCTCCTCCTTCACATTCTCCCGCAACTGGGGGTGCGAGGAAAAGGCTCAGAATTCCGAGCCCACCCGCTGGCGGTGATGCAGGGCAGTCTGGAGCGACTGCTGATGCTGACATCTGGTCCGGACTGAAGGACCTGACAACGATTACGGACATGTCGTCTACTGTCACTGCATATGATTCTCTCAACATTGAAAGAATGGTGGAGGATTATATGAGTGACCGCATCCAAGTAGGCACGTCACACAGTCCGTACTTATACTGGCAGGAAAAAGAGGCAATTTGGAGGCCCTTGCACAAACTGGCTTTATTCTACCTAAGTTGCCCTCCCACAAGTGTGTACTCCGAAAGAGTGTTTAGTGCCGCCGCTCACCTTGTCAGCAATCGGCGTACGAGGTTACATCCAGAAAATGTGGAGAAGATGATGTTCATTAAAATTAATTATAATCAATTCCTCCGCGGAGACATTGACCAGCAGCAATTGCCTCCACAAAGTACACAGGGAGCTGAGATGGTGGATTCCAGTGGGGACGAATTGATAATCTGTGAGGAGGGGGATGTACACGGTGATATATCGGAGGATGATGATGAGGTGGACATCTTGCCTCTGTAGAGCCAGTTTGTGCAAGGAGAGATTAATTGCTTCTTTTTTGGTGGGGGTCCAAACCAACCCGTCATATCAGTCACAGTCGTGTGGCAGACCCTGTCACTGAAATGATGGGTTGGTTAAAGTGTGCATGTCCTGTTTATACAACATAAGGGTGGGTGGGAGGGCCCAAGGACAATTCCATCTTGCACCTCTTTTTTCTTTAATTTTTCTTTGCGTCATGTGCTGTTTGGGGAGTGTTTTTTGGAAGGGCCATCCTGCGTGACACTGCAGTGCCACTCCTAGATGGGCCCGGTGTTTGTGTCGGCCACTAGGGTCGCTTATCTTACTCACACAGCTACCTCATTGCGCCTCTTTTTTTCTTTGCGTCATGTGCTGTTTGGGGAGGGTTTTTTGGAAGGGACATCCTGCGTGACACTGCAGTGCCACTCCTAGATGGGCCCGGTGTTTGTGTCGGCCACTAGGGTCGCTTATCTTACTCACACAGCTACCTCATTGCGCCTCTTTTTTTCTTTGCGTCATGTGCTGTTTGGGGAGGGTTTTTTGGAAGGGACATCCTGCGTGACACTGCAGTGCCACTCCTAGATGGGCCCGGTGTTTGTGTCGGCCACTAGGGTCGCTTATCTTACTCACACAGCTACCTCATTGCGCCTCTTTTTTTCTTTGCGTCATGTGCTGTTTGGGGAGGGTTTTTTGGAAGGGACATCCTGCGTGACACTGCAGTGCCACTCCTAGATGGGCCCGGTGTTTGTGTCGGCCACTAGGGTCGCTTATCTTACTCACACAGCTACCTCATTGCGCCTCTTTTTTTCTTTGCGTCATGTGCTGTTTGGGGAGGGTTTTTTGGAAGGGACATCCTGCGTGACACTGCAGTGCCACTCCTAGATGGGCCCGGTGTTTGTGTCGGCCACTAGGGTCGCTTATCTTACTCACACAGCTACCTAATTGCGCCTCTTTTTTTCTTTGCGTCATGTGCTGTCTGGGGAGGGTTTTTTGGAAGGGACATCCTGCGTGACACTGCAGTGCCACTCCTAGATGGGCCCGGTGTTTGTGTCGGCCACTAGGGTCGCTTATCTTACTCACACAGCTACCTCATTGCGCCTCTTTTTTTCTTTGCGTCATGTGCTGTTTGGGGAGGGTTTTTTGGAAGGGACATCCTGCGTGACACTGCAGTGCCACTCCTAGATGGGCCCGGTGTTTGTGTCGGCCACTAGGGTCGCTTATCTTACTCACACAGCTACCTCATTGCGCCTCTTTTTTTCTTTGCGTCATGTGCTGTTTGGGGAGGGTTTTTTGGAAGGGACATCCTGCGTGACACTGCAGTGCCACTCCTAGATGGGCCCGGTGTTTGTGTCGGCCACTAGGGTCGCTTATCTTACTCACACAGCTACCTAATTGCGCCTCTTTTTTTCTTTGCGTCATGTGCTGTCTGGGGAGGGTTTTTTGGAAGGGACATCCTGCGTGACACTGCAGTGCCACTCCTAGATGGGCCCGGTGTTTGTGTCGGCCACTAGGGTCGCTTATCTTACTCACACAGCTACCTCATTGCGCCTCTTTTTTTCTTTGCGTCATGTGCTGTTTGGGGAGGGTTTTTTGGAAGGGACATCCTGCGTGACACTGCAGTGCCACTCCTAGATGGGCCCGGTGTTTGTGTCGGCCACTAGGGTCGCTTATCTTACTCACACAGCTACCTCATTGCGCCGCTTTTTTTCTTTGCGTCATGTGCTGTTTGGGGAGGGTTTTTTGGAAGGGACATCCTGCGTGACACTGCAGTGCCACTCCTAGATGGGCCCGGTGTTTGTGTCGGCCACTAGGGTCGCTTATCTTACTCACACAGCTACCTCATTGCGCCTCTTTTTTTCTTTGCGTCATGTGCTGTTTGGGGAGGGTTTTTTGGAAGGGACATCCTGCGTGACACTGCAGTGCCACTCCTAGATGGGCCCGGTGTTTGTGTCGGCCACTAGGGTCGCTTATCTTACTCACACAGCTACCTCATTGCGCCTCTTTTTTTCTTTGCGTCATGTGCTGTTTGGGGAGGGTTTTTTGGAAGGGACATCCTGCGTGACACTGCAGTGACACTCCTAGATGGGCCCGGTGTTTGTGTCGGCCACTAGGGTCGCTTATCTTACTCACACAGCTACCTCATTGCGCCTCTTTTTTTCTTTGCGTCATGTGCTGTTTGGGGAGGGTTTTTTGGAAGGGACATCCTGCGTGACACTGCAGTGACACTCCTAGATGGGCCCGGTGTTTGTGTCGGCCACTAGGGTCGCTTATCTTACTCACACAGCTACCTCATTGCGCCTCTTTTTTTCTTTGCGTCATGTGCTGTTTGGGGAGTTTTTTTTGGAAGGGACATCCTGCGTGACACTGCAGTGCCACTCCTAGATGGGCCAGGTGTTTGTATCGGCCACTAGGGTCGCTTAGCTTAGTCATCCAGCGACCTCGGTGCAAATTTTAGGACTAAAAATAATATTGTGAGGTGTGAGGTATTCAGAATAGACTGAAAATGAGTGGAAATGATGGTTTTTGAGGTTAATAATACTTTGGGATCAAAATGACCCCCAAATTCTATGATTTAAGCTGTTTTTTAGGTTTTTTGGAAAAAAACACCCGAATCCAAAACACACCCGAATCCGACAAAAAAAATTCGGTTAGGTTTTGCCAAAACGCGGCCGCGGAACCGAACCCAAAACCAAAACACAAAACCCGAAAAATTTCCGGCGCTCATCTCTAATTTAGAGTAGCCTTCTCTCTTTTCTCTCTGCTCTGCCTCCTCTAGACATTATCATGTGAGAAGGCTATATCCTGTATTTGTTTGTGTGCACCTATTGAAATGTGCACACATTTATGTATGTGTTTTTGCTATTGCGCACATTTCTGCACAAGGTTCTGTCTTTATATCTATTATTATTAGTATAATTTTTTTTATAATAACCTTTGTTATAAGTGTATAAATGTGCACACTGCCTATACACCTGTGTGTGTGTGTGGGTTTCTACATACACGCATATGTGTACGCAGGGGTCTAAGGATCCTCTTTTTGGGTAGGCTAATGAATTAGTTTTAAAACTATATAGTCCCTAGTTGCTAGATCTAGAACTTTGCTATTCCTTAAATATAAATGGTAAAAAAACTTCCATGGTCTTATTGGTAGTTTCTAGACCAACAATATATAATAGGTGTCTCTAGATATCCTAATCTTAACTTATCACTCTCGATATAGAATATGTAGCGATACAACAATACACCTGATGGATTCTGATTGTGTTATATATATTTGAATGTCTCTATGTTATATACTTCTTATAATAGTGGTCTATATGTTTCAGCCAATGCTCTATTTTAAATTTCTCTAACGTCCTAGTGGATGCTGGGGACTCCGTAAGGACCATGGGAATAGACGGGCTCCGCAGGAGACAGGGCACTCTAAGAAAGAATTAAGACTACTGGTGTGCACTGGCTCCTCCCTCTATGTCCCTCCTCCAGACCTCAGTTAGAATCTGTGCCCGGACAGAGCTGGGTGCACTTTAGTAAGCTCTCCTGAGCTTGTTAATAAGAAAGTATTTTATTAGGATTTTTTATTTTCAGAGAGATCTGCTGGCAACAGACTCTCTGCTACGTGGGACTGAGGGGAGAGAAGCAAACCTACTAACTGCGGATAGGTCGTGCTTCTTAAGCTACTGGACACCATTAGCTCCAGAGGGATCGAACACAGGAACTCACCCTTGGTCGTCCGATCCCAGAGCCGCGCCGCCGTCCCCCTCGCAGAGCCAGAAGTCAGAAGCCGGCGAGAGAAGCAAGAAGACTTCAAAATCGGCGGCAGAAGACTCCTGTCTTCATATGAGGTAGCGCACAGCACTGCAGTTGTGCGCCATCGCTCCCACATTAAACCCGCACACACCTCGGTCACTGTAGGGTGCAGGGCGCAGTGGGGGGGGGGCGCCCTGGGCAGCAATTGAGTACCTCCTTGCAAAATAGAGCATATATACAGCTGGGCACTGTATATATGCATGAGCCCCCGCCATTATTTTACACAAAATCGCTGGACAGAAGCCCGCCGCTGAGGGGGCGGGGCTTCTTCCTCAGCACTCACCAGCGCCATTTTCTCTCCACAGCTCCGCTGAGAGGAAGCTCACCAGGTTCTCCCCTGCAGAATCACGGTAGAAAGAGGGTAAAAAGAGAGGGGGGGCACATAAATTTAGCGCAAAATCACAAATACAGCAGCTACTGGGTAAACACTAAGTTACTGTGTAATTCCTGGGTTATATAGCGCTGGGGTGTGTGCTGGCATACTCTCTCTCTGTCTCTCCAAAGGGTCCTGTCCTCATATAGAGCATCCCCTGTGTGTGTGGTGTGTCGGTACGATTGTGTCGACATGTTTGACGAGGAAGGCTATGTGGAAGCAGAGCAGGTGCAGATGAATGTGGGGTCGCCGCCGACGGCGCCGACACCTGATTGGATGGATATGTGGAAGGTGTTAAATGATAATGTAAACTCCTTGCATAAAAGGTTGGATAAAGCTGAAGCTTGGGACAGTCAGGGTCACTTTCTTTTCATCCTCACTCTGCCCAATGACCCGAGCCCTGGCCAGGCCTCCCCAACTGTCCCGGGCCTGTGTAAGTAGTACCCACTCTCCCCCACATCTCGGCACCCCTGGTGAGAACTAGTCCTGTGTCTACAAGGCTGTCCTTCACATCGGGACGTGGCTCAGATTATGCATGGGCAAGGGTAGATTTAGAGGTCAGGGCGCCCCCAGGCACAACAGTAACGGCCACCCCTATGCCTAATTTTATTACTTTCATTGTTTAGTTTTAATCTCTCAATTGATAATTGCCAATTTAATAGAATAACAAAAAAAATCCATGAATTCTGATATTCTGGTTTATTTTTGATTAAAGATGAGCGAGTTCAGATCACTGAGATCCGAACTAGAGATGAGCGCCTGAAATTTTTCGGGTTTTGTGTTTTGGTTTTGGGTTCGGTTCCGCGGCCGTGTTTTGGGTTCGAACGCGTTTTGGCAAAACCTCACCGAATTTTTTTTGTCGGATTCGGGTGTGTTTTGGATTCGGGTGTTTTTTTCAAAAAACACTAAAAAACAGCTTAAATCATAGAATTTGGGGGTCATTTTGATCCCAAAGTATTATTAACCTCAAAAACCATAATTTACACTCATTTTCAGTCTATTCTGAATACCTCACACCTCACAATATTATTTTTAGTCCTAAAATTTGCACCGAGGTCGCTGTGTGAGTAAGATAAGCGACCCTAGTGGCCGACACAAACACCGGGCCCATCTAGGAGTGGCACTGCAGTGTCACGCAGGATGTCCCTTCCAAAAAACCCTCCCCAAACTGCACATGACGCAAAGAAAAAAAGAGGCACAATGAGGTAGCTGTGTGAGTAAGATTAGCGACCCTAGTGGCCGACACAAACACCGGGCCCATCTAGGAGTGGCACTGCAGTGTCACGCAGGATGGCCCTTCCAAAAAACCCTCCCCAAACAGCACATGACGCAAAGAAAAAAAGAGGCGCAATGAGGTAGCTGTGTGAGTAAGATTAGCGACCCTAGTGGCCGACACAAACACCGGGCCCATCTAGGAGTGGCACTGCAGTGTCACGCAGGATGTCCCTTCCAAAAAACCCTCCCCAAACAGCACATGACGCAAAGAAAAAAAGAGGCGCAATGAGGTAGCTGTGTGAGTAAGATTAGCGACCCTAGTGGCCGACACAAACACCGGGCCCATCTAGGAGTGTCACTGCAGTGTCACGCAGGATGGCCCTTCCAAAAAACCCTCCCCAAACAGCACATGACGCAAAAAAAAAAGAGGCGTAATGAGGTAGCTGTGTGAGTAAGATTAGCGACCCTAGTGGCCGACACAAACACCGGGCCCATCTAGGAGTGGCACTGCAGTGTCACGCAGGATGTCCCTTCCAAAAAACCCTCCCCAAACAGCACATGACGCAAAGAAAAAAAGAGGCGCAATGAGGTAGCTGTGTGAGTAAGATTAGCGACCCTAGTGGCCGACACAAACACCGGGCCCATCTAGGAGTGGCACTGCAGTGTCACGCAGGATGTCCCTTCCAAAAAACCCTCCCCAAACAGCACATGACGCAAAGAAAAAAAGAGGCGCAATGAGGTAGCTGACTGTGTGAGTAAGATTAGCGACCCTAGTGGCCGACACAAACACCGGGCCCATCTAGGAGTGGCACTGCAGTGTCACGCAGGATGTCCCTTCCAAAAAACCCTCCCCAATCAGCACATGATGCAAAGAAAAAGAAAAGAAAAAAGAGGTGCAAGATGGAATTGTCCTTGGGCCCTCCCACCCACCCTTATGTTGTATAAACAAAACAGGACATGCACACTTTAACCAACCCATCATTTCAGTGACAGGGTCTGCCACACGACTTTGACTGATATGACGGGTTGGTTTGGACCCCCCCCAAAAAAGAAGCAATTAATCTCTCCTTGCACAAACTGGCTCTACAGAGGCAAGATGTCCACCTCATCTTCACCCTCCGATATATCACCGTGTACATCCCCCTCCTCACAGATTATCAATTCGTCCCCACTGGAATCCACCATCTCAGCTCCCTGTGTACTTTGTGGAGGCAATTGCTGCTGGTCAATGTCTCCGCGGAGGAATTGATTATAATTCATTTTAATGAACATCATCTTCTCCACATTTTCTGGATGTAACCTCGTACGCCGATTGCTGACAAGGTGAGCGGCGGCACTAAACACTCTTTCGGAGTACACACTTGTGGGAGGGCAACTTAGGTAGAATAAAGCCAGTTTGTGCAAGGGCCTCCAAATTGCCTCTTTTTCCTGCCAGTATAAGTACGGACTGTGTGACGTGCCTACTTGGATGCGGTCACTCATATAATCCTCCACCATTCTATCAATGTTGAGAGAATCATATGCAGTGACAGTAGACGACATGTCCGTAATCGTTGTCAGGTCCTTCAGTCCGGACCAGATGTCAGCATCAGCAGTCGCTCCAGACTGCCCTGCATCACCGCCAGCGGGTGGGCTCGGAATTCTGAGCCTTTTCCTCGCACCCCCAGTTGCGGGAGAATGTGAAGGAGGAGATGTTGACAGGTCGCGTTCCGCTTGACTTGACAATTTTGTCACCAGCAGGTCTTTCAACCCCAGCAGACCTGTGTCTGCCGGAAAGAGAGATCCAAGGTAGGCTTTAAATCTAGGATCGAGCACGGTGGCCAAAATGTAGTGCTCTGATTTCAACAGATTGACCACCCGTGAATCCTTGTTAAGCGAATTAAGGGCTGCATCCACAAGTCCCACATGCCTAGCGGAATCGCTCCCTTTTAGCTCCTTCTTCAATGCCTCCAGCTTCTTCTGCAAAAGCCTAATGAGGGGAATGACCTGACTCAGGCTGGCAGTGTCTGAACTGACTTCACGTGTGGCAAGTTCAAAGGGCATCAGAACCTTGCACAACGTTGAAATCATTCTCCACTGCACTTGAGACAGGTGCATTCCACCTCCTATATCGTGCTCAATTGTATAGGCTTGAATGGCCTTTTGCTGCTCCTCCAACCTCTGAAGCATATAGAGGGTTGAATTCCACCTCGTTACCACTTCTTGCTTCAGATGATGGCAGGGCAGGTTCAGTAGTTTTTGGTGGTGCTCCAGTCTTCTGTACGTGGTGCCTGTACGCCGAAAGTGTCCCGCAATTTTTCTGGCCACCGACAGCATCTCTTGCACGCCCCTGTCGTTTTTTAAAAAATTCTGCACCACCAAATTCAAGGTATGTGCAAAACATGGGACGTGCTGGAATTTGCCCATATTTAATGCACACACAATATTGCTGGCGTTGTCCGATGCCACAAATCCACAGGAGAGTCCAATTGGGGTAAGCCATTCCGCGATGATCTTCCTCAGTTTCCGTAAGAGGTTTTCAGCTGTGTGCGTATTCTGGAAAGCGGTGATACAAAGCGTAGCCTGCCTAGGAAAGAGTTGGCGTTTGCGAGATGCTGCTACTGGTGCCGCCGCTGCTGTTCTTGCGGCGGGAGTCCATACATCTACCCAGTGGGCTGTCACAGTCATATAGTCCTGACCCTGCCCTGCTCCACTTGTCCACATGTCCGTGGTTAAGTGGACATTGGGTACAACTGCATTTTTTAGGACACTGGTGAGTCTTTTTCTGACGTCCGTGTACATTCTCGGTATCGCCTGCCTAGAGAAGTGGAACCTAGATGGTATTTGGTAACGGGGGCACACTGCCTCAATAAATTGTCTAGTTCCCTGTGAACTAACGGCGGATACCGGACGCACGTCTAACACCAACATAGTTGTCAAGGCCTCAGTTATCCGCTTTGCAGTAGGATGACTGCTGTGATATTTCATCTTCCTCGCAAAGGACTGTTGAACAGTCAATTGCTTACTGGAAGTAGTACAAGTGGGCTTACGACTTCCCCTCTGGGATGACCATCGACTCCCAGCGGCAACAACAGCAGCGCCAGCAGCAGTAGGCGTTACACGCAAGGATGCATCGGAGGAATCCCAGGCAGGAGAGGACTCGTCAGAATTGCCAGTGACATGGCCTGCAGGACTATTGGCATTCCTGGGGAAGGAGGAAATTGACACTGAGGGAGTTGGTGGGGTGGTTTGCGTGAGCTTGGTTACAAGAGGAAGGGATTTACTGGTCAGTGGACTGCTTCCGCTGTCACCCAAAGTTTTTGAACTTGTCACTGACTTATTATGAATGCGCTGCAGGTGACGTATAAGGGAGGATGTTCCGAGGTGGTTAACGTCCTTACCCCTACTTATTACAGCTTGACAAAGGGAACACACGGCTTGACACCTGTTGTCCGCATTTCTGGTGAAATACCTCCACACCAAAGAGCTGATTTTTTTGGTATTTTCACCTGGCATGTCAACGGCCATATTCCTCCCACGGACAACAGGTGTCTCCCCGGGTGCCTGACTTAAACAAACCACCTCACCATCAGAATCCTCCTGGTCAATTTCCTCCCCAGCGCCAGCAACACCCATATCCTCCTCATCCTGGTGTACTTCAACACTGACATCTTCAATCTGACTATCAGGAACTGGACTGCGGGTGCTCCTTCCAGCACTTGCAGGGGGCGTGCAAATGGTGGAAGGCGCATGCTCTTCACGTCCAGTGTTGGGAAGGTCAGGCATCGCAACCGACACAATTGGACTCTCCTTGTGGATTTGGGATTTCGAAGAATGCACAGTTCTTTGCTGTGCTGCTTTTGCCAGCTTGAGTCTTTTCATTTTTCTAGCGAGAGGCTGAGTGCTTCCATCCTCATGTGAAGCTGAACCACTAGCCATGAACATAGGCCAGGGCCTCAGCCGTTCCTTGCCACTCCGTGTGGTAAATGGCATATTGGCAAGTTTACGCTTCTCCTCCGACAATTTTATTTTAGGTTTTGGAGTCCTTTTTTTTCTGATATTTGGTGTTTTGGATTTGACATGCTCTGTACTATGACATTGGGCATCGGCCTTGGCAGACGACGTTGCTGGCATTTCATCGTCTCGGCCATGACTAGTGGCAGCAGCTTCAGCACGAGGTGGAAGTGGATCTTGATCTTTCCCTAATTTTGGAACCTCAACATTTTTGTTCTCCATATTTTAATAGGCACAACTAAAAGGCACCTCAGGTAAACAATGGAGATGGATGGATACTAGTATACTTATGGATGGACTGCCGAGTGCCGACACAGAGGTAGCTACAGCCGTGGACTACCGTACTGTGTCTGCTGCTAATATAGACTGGATGATAATGAGATGAAATCAATATATATATATGTATGTATATATAATATCACTAGTACTGCAGCCGGACAGGTAGATAATATATTTATTAGGTAATGATGACTGATGACGGACCTGCTGGACACTGTCAGCTCAGCAGCACCGCAGACTGCTACAGTAAGCTACTATACTATAGTAGTATGTACAAAGAAGAAAGAAAAAAAAAAACCACGGGTAGGTGGTATACAATTATGGATGGACTGCCGAGTGCCGACACAGAGGTAGCTACAGCCGTGGACTAACGTACTGTGTCTGCTGCTAATATAGACTGGATGATTGATAATTAGATGAAATCAATATATATATGTATGTATATATAATATCACTAGTACTGCAGCCGGACAGGTAGATAATATATTTATTAGGTAATGATGACTGATGACGGACCTGCTGGACACTGTCAGCTCAGCAGCACCGCAGACTGCTACAGTAAGCTACTATACTATAGTAGTATGTACAAAGAAGAAAGAAAAAAAAAACCACGGGTAGGTGGTATACAATTATGGATGGACTGCCGAGTGCCGACACAGAGGTAGCTACAGCCGTGGACTAACGTACTGTGTCTGCTGCTAATATAGACTGGATGATTGATAATTAGATGAAATCAATATATATATGTATGTATATATAATATCACTAGTACTGCAGCCGGACAGGTAGATAATATATTTATTAGGTAATGATGACTGATGACGGACCTGCTGGACACTGTCAGCTCAGCAGCACCGCAGACTGCTACAGTAAGCTACTATACTATAGTAGTATGTACAAAGAAGAAAGAAAAAAAAAAACACGGGTAGGTGGTATACAATTATGGATGGACTGCTGAGTGCCGACACAGAGGTAGCTACAGCCGTGGACTAACGTACTGTGTCTGCTGCTAATATAGACTGGATGATTGATAATGAGATGAAATCAATATATATATGTATGTATATATAATATCACTAGTACTGCAGCCGGACAGGTAGATAATATATTTATTAAGTAATGATGACTGATGACGGACCTGCTGGACACTGTCAGCTCAGCAGCACCGCAGACTGCTACAGTAAGCTACTATACTCTATAGTAGTATGTACAAAGAAGAAAGAAAAAAAAAAACACGGGTAGGTGGTATACAATTATGGATGGACTGCCGAGTGCCGACACAGAGGTAGCTACAGCCGTGGACTAACATACTGTGTCTGCTGCTAATATAGACTGGATGATTGATAATGAGATGAAATCAATATATATATATGTATGTATATATAATATCACTAGTACTGCAGCCGGACAGGTAGATAATATATTTATTAGGTAATGATGACTGATGATGGACCTGCTGGACACTGTCAGCTCAGCAGCACCGCAGACTGCTACAGTAAGCTACTATACTATAGTAGTATGTACAAAGAAGAAAGAAAAAAAAACCACGGGTAGGTGGTATACAATTATGGATGGACTGCTGAGTGCCGACACAGAGGTAGCTACAGCCGTGGACTAACGTACTGTGTCTGCTGCTAATATAGACTGGATGATTGATAATGAGATGAAATCAATATATATATGTATGTATATATAATATCACTAGTACTGCAGCCGGACAGGTAGATAATATATTTATTAGGTAATGATGACTGATGACGGACCTGCTGGACACTGTCAGCTCAGCAGCACCGCAGACTGCTACAGTAAGCTACTATACTCTATAGTAGTATGTACAAAGAAGAAAGAAAAAAAAAAACACGGGTAGGTGGTATACAATTATGGATGGACTGCCGAGTGCCGACACAGAGGTAGCTACAGCCGTGGACTAACGTACTGTGTCTGCTGCTAATATAGACTGGATGATTGATAATGAGATGAAATCAATATATATATATGTATGTATATATAATATCACTAGTACTGCAGCCGGACAGGTAGATAATATATTTATTAGGTAATGATGACTGATGATGGACCTGCTGGACACTGTCAGCTCAGCAGCACCGCAGACTGCTACAGTAAGCTACTATACTATAGTAGTATGTACAAAGAAGAAAGAAAAAAAAAAAAACACGGGTAGGTGGTATACAATTATGGATGGACTGCTGAGTGCCGACACAGAGGTAGCTACAGCCGTGGACTAACATACTGTGTCTGCTGCTAATATAGACTGGATGATTGATAATGAGATGAAATCAATATATATATGTATGTATATATAATATCACTAGTACTGCAGCCGGACAGGTAGATAATATATTTATTAGGTAATGATGACTGATGACGGACCTGCTGGACACTGTCAGCTCAGCAGCACCGCAGACTGCTACAGTAAGCTACTATACTCTATAGTAGTATGTACAAAGAAGAAAGAAAAAGAAAAAAACACGGGTAGGTGGTATACAATTATGGATGGACTGCCGAGTGCCGACACAGAGGTAGCTACAGCCGTGGACTAACGTACTGTGTCTGCTGCTAATATAGAGTCTAGACTGGATGATAAATTATTGATAATGAGATGAAATCAATATAATATCACTAGTACTGCAGCCGGACAGGTACTATATATATTTATTATGTAATGACTGATGACGGACCTGCTGGACACTGTCAGGTCAGCACAGCACCGCAGACTGCTACAGTAAGCTACTATAGTAGTATGTATAAAGAAGAATGAAAAAAAAAAAAAACCACGGGTAGGTGGTATACAATATTATATATATATATATATATATATATATATATATATATATATATATATATATATTATATACAATTATATATATATATATATATATATATATTAAACTGGTGGTGATTGATTATTAAACTGGTGGTCACTTCAGGACAGGTCACGTTGCAACTTGCAACTAGTACTCCGAGGCCTAAGCAGACAATCACAAAATATATTATTATACTGGTGGTCAGTGTGGTCACAACAATGGCAGTGTGGCACTGACTCTGGCAGCAAAAGTGTGCACTGTACGTTATATGTACTCCTGAGTCCTGCTCTCAGACTCTAACTGCTCCCCACTGTCAGTGTCTCCCCCACAAGTCAGATAATACACTTACAGTCACACTATCTAATCTATAAATATCACTTCAGCAAGTAGTATAGTAGTATACAGTAGTACTCCTCCTAATAATGCTCCCCGAAAATACTGTGTCTCTCTCTTCTCTAAACGGAGAGGACGCCAGCCACGTCCTCTCCCTATGACTCTCAATGCACGTGTGAAAATGGCGGCGACGCGCGGCTCCTTATATAGAATCCGAGTCTCGCGATAGAATCCGAGCCTCGCGAGAATCCGACAGCGTGATGATGACGTTCGGGCGCGCTCGGGTTAGCCGAGCAAGGCGGGAAGATCCGAGCCTGCTCGGACCCGTGTAAAAAACCTGAAGTTCGGGCGGGTTCGGATTCAGAGGAACCGAACCCGCTCATCTCTACCAGAAAGTACACAGGGAGCTGTGATGGTGGATTCCAGTGGGGACGAATTAATACTCTGTGAGGAGGATGATGTACACACTGAAAGGGGTGAGGAATCGGAGGATGAGGATGAGGACAACATGCCTGTCTAGAGCCAGTTTGTGCAAGGAGAGATTTGATTGCTTCTTTTTTGGTGGGGGCTCAAACAAACTAGTCATTTCAGCCACAGTCGTGTGGCAGATCCTGTCTCTGAAATGATTGGTTTGTTAAAGTGTGCATGTCCTGTTTATACAACATAAGAATGGGTGGGAGGGCCCAAGGACAATTCCATCTTGCACCTCTTTTTCTTCTTTGCATCATGTGCTGTTTGGGGACAAGTTTTTTTAAAGTGCCATCCTGTTTGACACTGCCGTATAAGTCCAGGGGTACGACCGTATAAGTCCAGGGGTACTGCCGTATAAGTCCAGTCCAGTGGTGCTGTCTTGTGCTGCATCAGTCCAGTGGTGGTGTATTGTGTTGCCACAAGTCCAGTGGTATTGTTCTGTGCTGTATATTATTTACTCCAAATAAAGGGGTTATGTACTTATATTATTATCCAAATAATTGTTACAGGGTTTGCCCTGTGTGGTGTAGGAGTACGCTCGCCTGTGTTGCATATTATTATAATAGCTCCAAATAAAAGGGTTATTAATTATAATCCAAATCATTTTACAGGCTTTGCCGTGTGTGTGGTTTAGGGGTACGCTCTCCTGTGCCACCAATATTGTGCGTGTATTACATCTGGGCAAATTCCAACACGTCCCATGTTGTTTGTGCCGCACACTTGTGTCGCTTAGCTTAGTCATACAGCAAGCTTGTTGCACCTCTTTTTCTTCTTTGTATCATGTGCTGTTTGGGGCCTAGTTTTTGAAAAGTGCCATCCTGCCTGACACTGCAGTGCCACTCCTAGATGGGCCAGGTGTTTATGCTGCACACTTGTGTCGCTTAGCTTAGTCATCCAGCGACCTTGGTGCAACTTTTAAGCCTAAAAACTAGAGATGTGCACCGGAAATTTTTCGGGTTTTGTGTTTTGGTTTTGGATTCGGTTCCGCGGCCGTGTTTTTGATTGAGATGCGTTTTGGCAAAACCTCCCTTAAATTTTTTTGTCAGATTCGGGTGTGTTTTGGATTCGGGTGTTTTTTTTCAAAAACCCCTCAAAAACAGCTTAAATCATAGAATTTGGAGGTAATTTTGATCCTATAGTATTATTAACCTCAATAACCATAATTTCCACTCATTTCCAGTCTATTCTGAACACCTCACAATATTATTTTTAGTCCTAAAATTTGCACCGAGGTCGCTGGATGACTAAGCTAAGCGACCCAAGTGGGCGGCACAAACACCTGGCCCATCTAGGAGTGGCACTGCAGTGGCAGACAGGATGGCACTTAAAAAAATTGGCCCCAAACATCACTGTGTACAACCCCCTCCTCACAGAGTATTAATTCGTCCCCACTGGAATCCACCATCTCAGGTCCTTGTGTACTTTCTGGAGGCAATTGCTGGTGAAAGTCTCCATGGAGGAATTACATAGTAACATAGTAACATAGTATCTAAGGTTGAAAAAAGACAATTGTCCATCGAGTTCAACCTATTTGTGGTCTCCTATGCATGATTATTTTGTATAAAAGTTTGAGTGAAGTTGATGACTGCCGTTACGTTTTACCCCTTTTTTTTATAATAACCATAGTGCGTGACTATGCCCCGTAACCCTGGATATCCTTATCCATTAGGAATTTATCTAACCCATTCTTAAAGGTGTTGACTGAGTTGGCCATTACAACTCCCTCAGGCAGGGAATTCCAAACATGTATCGTCCTTACCGTAAAAAAAACCTTTACGCCGTATTGTGCGGAATTTCCTCTCCTCTAACCTGAGCGAGTGTCCACGAGTTCTCTGTGTTGATCTAACCAAAAACAGGTCCTGCGCAAGATCTGTATATTGTCCTCTTATATATTTGTAAATGTTGATCATGTCCCCTCTTAATCTCCTCTTTTCCAGTGTAAACATGCCTAGTCTTGCAAGCCTTTCCTCGAATTCCAGCGTCTCCATACCCTTAATTAGTTTGGTCGCCCGCCTTTGAACCTTTTCTAGCTCCAGGATATCCTTTTTGTAGTAAGGTGCCCAGAATTGTACACAGTATTCAAGGTGTGGCCTCACAAGTGATTTATATAATGGGAGTATAATACTCTCGTCCCTAGCATCAATTACCCGTTTTATGCATGCTAATATCTTATTAGCCTTCTTTGCTGCACTCCTACTTTGGGTACTACTGCTTAGTTTGCTATCTATGAGGACACCTAAATCCTTTTCCAGTACAGAATCCCCTAATTTTACCCCATTTAGTAGGTAGGTGTTATTTTTGTTCTTGTTACCACAGTGCATTACCTTACACTTGTCTGTATTGAAGCGCATTCTTCATTTCGCTGCCCAAGCTTCTAGTTTAACTAAGTCGTTCTGAAGCGACTCAGCATCCCCCTCCGCATTTATAACTTTACACATTTTGGTATCATCTGCAAAAATTGACACCATGCTCTCTAGACCTTCTGTTAGGTCGTTAATGAAAATATTGAACAATAGCGGTCCTAATACTGAGCCTTGCGGCACACCACTTAGCACTTCAGTCCAAGTTGAAAAAGATCCATTAACCACCACGCGCTGCTCCCTATTATTTAACCAGTTTTTGACCCAAGTACATATTGTGCTTCCTAATTGATTATAATTCATTTTGATGAACATCATCTTCTCCACATTTTGTGGAAGTAACCTCGTACGCCGATAGCTGACAAGGTGAACGGCTGCACTAAACACTCTTTCGGAGTACACACTGGAGGGGGGGCAACTTAGGTAAAATAAAGCCAGTTTTTGCAAGGGCCTCCAAATTGCCTCTTTTTCCTGCCAGTATACGTACGGACTGTCTGACGTGCCTACTTGGATGCTGTCACTCATATAATCCTCCACCATTCTTTCATTGGTGACAAAATCATATGCAGTGACAGTAGACGACATGTCAGTAATCGTTTGCAGGTCCTTCAGTCCGGACCAGATGTCAGCACTCCCTCCAGACTGCCCTGCATCACCGCCAGCGGGTGGGCTCGGAATTCTTAGCCTTTTCCTCGCAGCCCCAGTTGCGTGAGAATGTGAAGGAGGAGCTGTTGACGGGTCACGTTCCGCTTGAGTTGACAAGTGTCTCACCAGCAGGTCTTTGAACATCTGCAAACTTGAGAGATACAATGTGGGCTTTAAACCTAGAATCGAGCAGGGTGGCCAAAATGTAGTGCTCTGATTTCAACAGATTGACCACCCTTGAATCCTGGTTAAGCGAATGAACGGCTCCATCCACAAGTCCCACATGCCTAGCGGAATCGCACCGTTTTTAGCTCCTCCTTCAATTTCTCCAGCTGCTTCTGCAAAAGCCTGATGAGGGGAATGACCTGACTCAGGCTGGCAGTGTCTGAACTGACTTCACGTGTGGCAAGTTCAAAGGGTTGCAGAACCTTGCACAACGTTGAAATCATTCTCCACTGCGCTTGAGTCAGGTGCATTCCCCCTCCTTTGCCTATATTGTAGGCAGATGTATAGGCTTGAATGGCCTTTTGCTGCTCCTCCATCCTCTGAAGCATATAGAGGGTTGAATTCCACCTCGTTACCACCTCTTGCTTCAGATGATGGCGGGCTGGTTCAGGAGTGTTTGCTGGTGCTCCAGTCTTCAGCACGCGGTGGCTGAATGCCGAAAGTGGCCCGCAATTCTTCGGGCCACCGACAGCATCTCTTGCACGCCCCTGTCGTTTTAAAAAAAAATTCTGCACCACCAAATTCAATGTATGTGCAAAACATGGGACGTGCTGGAATTTGCCCACATGTAATGCACGCACAATATTGGTGGCGTTGTCCGATGTCACAAATCCCCAGGAGAGTCCAATTGGGGTAAGCCATTCTGCGATGATGTTCCTCAGTTTCCGTAAGAGGTTGTCAGCTGTGTGTCTCTTATGGAAAGCGGTGATACAAAGCGTAGCCTGCCTAGGAACGAGTTTGCGTTTGCGAGATGCTTCCACTGGTGCCACCGCTGCTGTTCTTGCTGCGGGAGGCAATACATCTACCCAGTGGGCTGTCACAGTCATATAGTCCTGAGTCTGCCCTGCTCCACTTGTCCACATGTCTGTGGTTAAGTGGACAGTGGGTACAACTGCATTTTTTAGGACACTGGTGAGTCTTTTTCTGACGTCCGTGTACATTCTCGGTATTGCCTGCCTAGAGAAGTGGAACCTAGATGGTATTTGGCACCAGGGACACACTATCTCAAGAAATTCTGTAATTCCCTGTGAACTAACGCCGGATACCGGACGCACGTCTAACACCAACACAGCTGCCAAGGCCTGAGTTATCCGCTTTGCAACAGGATGACTGCTGTGATATTTTATCTTCCTCGCAAAGGACTGTTGGACAGCCAATTGCTTACTGGAAGTAGTACAAGTGGTCTTCCGACTTCCCCTCTGGGATGACGATCGACTCCCAGCAGCAACAACAGCAGCGCCAGCAGCAGTAGGCGTTACACTCAAGAATGCATTGGAGGAATCCCAGTCAGGAGAGGACTCGTCAGACTTGCCAGTGACATGGCCTGCAGCAGCTACGTGCGGTGGGGTGAGGCAGGTGAGGCAGAGCCTTTCCTGTCATACTTACGTTTAAACCAGAGTTTTGACTGAATAAAATATATGAAAAATACTGATAATTTGTTTGAAATATCTTCTTTGCATTATTCTAATAATTTTTATAGCCCAAACTCTGGAGTAAAAAGTCAATGGCAGGTGAGGCAGTGCCTCACCTGTGTATCCTTTCCACACATCTCTAATCAAAACTCACCAGATTTCCAGGAGTTTATAAAGCTGCATCTGTGTATAATGCCCATATGTTCTCTTTGGCTCATATATTGCATGTAAATCTGGCTCTGGGGTTAGCCAGTGCCTCCTGAGCCATTTAGCTCACCGCACGTCCCTGGCCTGCAGGACTATTGGCGTTCCTGTCTAAGGAGGAAATTGACACTGAGGGAGTTGGTGGTGTGGTTTGCAGGAGCTTGGGTACAAGAGGAAGGGATTTAGTTGTCAGTGGACTGCTTCCGCTGTCACCCAAAGTTTTTGAACTTGTCAATGACTTCTGATGAATGCGCTCCAGGTGACGTATAAGGGAGGATGTTCCTATGTGGTTAACGTCCTTACCCCTACTCAGGGCCAGATTAACAATGGGGCGGATGGAGCTGCAGCTCCAGGCCTCCCATTAAAAATAGGCCCACAACACCCCAAACCGGCTGGCCAAAGTTCCGACCACAGAGGTCTGAAACTCTGCCGGCCTGGGTCTGTCCTGAATACCTCTGAGGCTCTGCCCCCGAATCCGTCCATAGCCCCGCCCCCTGGCCTATCCTCACA
>NC_086451.1:66909634-66959634 GCF_028390025.1 Pseudophryne corroboree
GTCACACCGCCACAGCACAGGTCACACCCCCACATCACTAGTCACACCGCCACAGCACAGGTCACACCCCCACATCACTAGTCACACCGCCACAGCACAGGTCACACCCCCACATCACTAGTCACACCGCCACAGCACAGGTCACACCCCCACATCACTAGTCACACCGCCACAGCACAGGTCACACCGCCACATCACTAGTCACACCGCCACAGCACTAGTCACACCCCCCACATCACTAGTCACACCGCCACAGCACTGGTCACACCCCCCACATCACTAGTCACACCGCCACAGCACAGGTCACACCCCCACATCACTAGTCACACCGCCACAGCACAGGTCACACCCCCACATCACTAGTCACTCCGCCACAGCACAGGTCACACCCCCACATCACTAGTCACACCGCCACAGCACAGGTCACACCCCCACATCACTAGTCACACCGCCACAGCACTGGTCACACCCCCACATCACTAGTCACACCCGCCACAGCACAGGTCACACCCCCACATCACTAGTCACACCGCCACAGCACTGGTCACACCCCCTACATCACTAGTCACACCGCCACATCACAGGTCACACCCCCCACATCACTAGTCACACCCCCACATCACTAGTCACACCCCCACATCACTAGTCACACCGCCACAGCACAGGTCACACCCCACATCACTAGTCACACCGCCACAGCACAGGTCACACCCCCACATCACTAGTCACACCGCCACAGCACAGGTCACACCCCCACATCACTAGTCACACCGCCACAGCACAGGTCACACCCCACATCACTAGTCACACCGCCACAGCACAGGTCACACCCCCACATCACTAGTCAATCCGCCACAGCACTAGTCACACCCCCACATCACTAGTCACACCGCCACAGCACAGGTCACACCCCCCACATCACTAGTCACACCGCCACAGCACTAGTTACACCCCCACATCACTAGTCACACCGCCACAGCACTGGTCACACCCCCCACATCACTAGTCACACCGCCACAGCACAGGTCACACCCCCACATCACTAGTCACACCGCCACAGCACAGGTCACACCCCCACATCACTAGTCACTCCGCCACAGCACAGGTCACACCCCCACATCACTAGTCACACCGCCACAGCACAGGTCACACCCCCACATCACTAGTCACACCGCCACAGCACTGGTCACACCCCCACATCACTAGTCACACCGCCACAGCACAGGTCACACCCCCACATCACTAGTCACACCGCCACAGCACTGGTCACACCCCTACATCACTAGTCACACCGCCACATCACAGGTCACACCCCCACATCACTAGTCACACTCCCACATCACTAGTCACACCCCCACATCACTAGTCACACCGCCACAGCACAGGTCACACCCCACATCACTAGTCACACCGCCACAGCACAGGTCACACCCCCACATCACTAGTCACACCGCCACAGCACAGGTCACACCCCCACATCACTAGTCACACCGCCACAGCACAGGTCACACCCCCACATCACTAGTCACATCGCCACAGCACAGGTCACACCCCCACATCACTAGTCACACACCGCCACAGCACTGGTCACACCCCCACAATCACTAGTCACACCGCCACAGCACAGGTCACACCCCACATCACTAGTCACACCGCCACAGCACTGGTCACACCCCCCACATCACTAGTCACACCCCCCACATCACTAGTCACACCTCCACAGCACAGGTCACACCCCCACATCACTAGTCACACCGCCACAGCAACAGGTCACACCCCCACATCACTAGTCACCACCGCCACAGCACAGGTCACACCCCCACATCACTAGTCACACCGCCACAGCACTGGTCACACCCCCACATCACTAGTCACACCGCCACAGCACAGGTCACACCCCACATCACTAGTCACACCGCCACAGCACTGGTCACACCCCCACATCACTAGTCACACCCCCACATCACTAGTCACACCTCCACAGCACAGGTCACACCCCCACATCACTAGTCACACCGCCACAGCACAGGTCACACCCCCACATCACTAGTCACACCGCCACAGCACAGGTCACACCCCCACATCACTAGTCACACGTCCCCCACAGCACTGGTCACACCCCCACATCACTAGTCACACCGCCACAGCACAGGTCACACCCCCACATCACTAGTCACACCGCCACAGCACTGGTCACACCCCCACATCACTAGTCACACCCCCACATCACTAGTCACACCTCCACAGCACAGGTCACACCCCCACATCACTAGTCACACCGCCACAGCACAGGTCACACCCCCACATCACTAGTCACACACCGCCACAGCACAGGTCACACCCCCACATCACTAGTCACACCGCCACAGCACAGGTCACACCCCCACATCACTAGTCACACCGCCACAGCACAGGTCACACCCCCACATCACTAGTCACACCGCCACAGCACAGGTCACACCCCCACATCACTAGTCACACCGCCACAGCACTGGTCACACCCCCACATCACTAGTCACACCGCCACAGCACAGGTCACACCCCACATCACTAGTCACACCGCCACAGCACTGGTCACACCCCCACATCACTAGTCCACACCCCCCACATCACTAGTCACACCTCCACAGCACAGGTCACACCCCCACATCACTAGTCACACCGCCACAGCACAGGTCACACCCCCACATCACTAGTCACACCGCCACAGCACAGGTCACACCCCCACATCACTAGTCACAACCGCCACAGCACTGGTCACACCCCCACATCACTAGTCACACCGCCACAGCACAGGTCACACCCCACATCACTAGTCACACCGCCACAGCACTGGTCACACACCCCACATCACTAGTCACACCCCCACATCACTAGTCACACCTCCACAGCACAGGTCACACCCCCACATCACTAGTCACACCGCCACAGCACAGGTCACACCCCCACATCACTAGTCACACCGCCACAGCACAGGTCACACCCCCCACATCACTAGTCACACCGCCACAGCACTGGTCACACCCCCACATCACTAGTCACACCGCCACAGCACAGGTCACACCCCACATCACTAGTCACACCGCCACAGCACTGGTCACACCCCCACATCACTAGTCACACCCCCACATCACTAGTCACACCTCCACAGCACAGGTCACACCCCCACATCACTAGTCACACCGCCACAGCACAGGTCACACCCCCACATCACTAGTCACACCGCCACAGCACAGGTCACACCCCCCACATCACTAGTCACACACCGCCACAGCACTGGTCACACCCCCCACATCACTAGTCACACCGCCACAGCACAGGTCACACCCCCACATCACTAGTCACACCCGCCACAGCACTGGTCACACCCCCACATCACTAGTCACACCCCCACATCACTAGTCACACCGCCACAGCACAGGTCACACCCCCACATCACTAGTCACACCGCCACAGCACAGGTCACACCCCCACATCACTAGTCACACCGCCACAGCACAGGTCACACCCCCACATCACTAGTCACACCGCCACAGCACAGGTCACACCCCCACATCACTAGTCACAACCGCCACAGCACAGGTCACACCCCCCACATCACTAGTCACACCGCCACAGCACAGGTCACACCCCCACATCACTAGTCACACACCGCCACAGCACAGGTCACACCCCCACATCACTAGTCACACCGCCACAGCACAGGTCACACCCCCACATCACTAGTCACACCGCCACAGCACTGGTCACACCCCCACATCACTAGTCACAACCCCCACATCACTAGTCACACCGCCACAGCACAGGTCACACCCCCACATCACTAGTCACACCGCCACAGCACAGGTCACACCCCCACATCACTAGTCACACCGCCACAGCACAGGTCACACCCCCACATCACTAGTCACACCGCCACAGCACTGGTCACACCCCCACATCACTAGTCACACCGCCACAGCACAGGTCACACCCCCACATCACTAGTCACACCGCCACAGCACTGGTCACACCCCCACATCACTAGTCACACCCCCACATCACTAGTCACACCTCCACAGCACAGGTCACACCCCCACATCACTAGTCACACCGCCACAGCACAGGTCACACCCCCACATCACTAGTCACACCGCCACAGCACAGGTCACACCCCCACATCACTAGTCACACCGCCACAGCACTGGTCACACCCCCACATCACTAGTCACACCGCCACAGCACAGGTCACACCCCACATCACTAGTCACACCGCCACAGCACTGGTCACACCCCCACATCACTAGTCACACCGCCACAGCACAGGTCACACCCCACATCACTAGTCACACACCGCCACAGCACAGGTCACACCCCCACATCACTAGTCACACCGCCACAGCACAGGTCACACCCCCACATCACTAGTCACACCGCCACAGCACAGGTCACACCCCCACATCACTAGTCACACCGCCACAGCACTGGTCACACCCCCACATCACTAGTCACACCGCCACAGCACAGGTCACACCCCCACATCACTAGTCACACCGCCACAGCACTGGTCACACCCCCACATCACTAGTCACACCGCCACAGCACAGGTCACACCCCCACATCACTAGTCACACCGCCACAGCACAGGTCACACCCCCACATCACTAGTCACACCGCCACAGCACAGGTCACACCCCCACATCACTAGTCACACCGCCACAGCACAGGTCACACCCCCACATCACTAGTCACACCGCCACAGCACAGGTCACACCCCCACATCACTAGTCACACCGCCACAGCACAGGTCACACCCCCACATCACTAGTCACACCGCCACAGCACTAGTCACAACCCCCCACATCACTAGTCACACCGCCACAGCACTGGTCACACCCCCAACATCACTAGTCACACTGCCACAGCACAGGTCACACCCCCACATCACTAGTCACACCGCCACAGCACAGGTCACACCCCCACATCACTAGTCACACCGCCACAGCACAGGTCACACCCCCCACATCACTAGTCACACCGCCACAGCACAGGTCACACCCCCCACATCACTAGTCACAACCGCCACAGCACAGGTCACACCCCCACATCACTAGTCACACCGCCACAGCACTGGTCACACCCCCTACATCACTAGTCACACCGCCACATCACAGGTCACACCCCCACATCACTAGTCACACCGCCCACAGCACTAGTCACACCCCCACATCACTAGTCACACCGCCACAGCACAGGTCACACCCCCACATCACTAGTCACACCCGCCACAGCACAGGTCACACCCCCACATCACTAGTCACACCGCCACAGCACAGGTCACACCCCCACATCACTAGTCACACCGCCACAGCACAGGTCACACCCCACATCACTAGTCACACCGCCACAGCACAGGTCACACCCCCACATCACTAGTCACACCGCCACAGCACTAGGTCACACCCCCACATCACTAGTCACACCGCCACAGCACAGGTCACACCCCCACATCACTAGTCACACCGCCACAGCACTAGTTCACACCCCCACATCACTAGTCACCACCGCCACAGCACTGGTCAACGACCCCCCCCACATCACTAGTCACACCGCCACAGCACAGGTCACACCCCCACATCACTAGTCACACCGCCACAGCACAGGTCACACCCCCACATCACTAGTCACTCCGCCACAGCACAGGTCACACCCCCACATCACTAGTCACACCGCCACAGCACAGGTCACACCCCCACATCACTAGTCACACCGCCACAGCACTGGTCACACCCCCACATCACTAGTCACACCGCCACAGCACATGTCACACCCCCACATCACTAGTCACACCGCCACAGCACTGGTCACACCCCTACATCACTAGTCACACCGCCACATCACAGGTCACACCCCCACATCACTAGTCACACTCCCACATCACTAGTCACACCCCCACATCACTAGTCACACCGCCACAGCACAGGTCACACCCCCACATCACTAGTCACACCGCCACAGCACAGGTCACACCCCCACATCACTAGTCACACCGCCACAGCACAGGTCACACCCCCACATCACTAGTCACACCGCCACAGCACAGGTCACACCCCCACATCACTAGTCACACCGCCACAGCACTGGTCACACCCCCACATCACTAGTCACACCGCCACAGCACAGGTCACACCCCACATCACTAGTCACACCGCCACAGCACTGGTCACACCCCCACATCACTAGTCACACCCCCACATCACTAGTCACACCTCCACAGCACAGGTCACACCCCCACATCACTAGTCACACCGCCACAGCACAGGTCACACCCCCACATCACTAGTCACACCGCCACAGCACAGGTCACACCCCCACATCACTAGTCACACCGCCACAGCACTGGTCACACACCCCCACATCACTAGTCACACCGCCACAGCACAGGTCACACCCCACATCACTAGTCACACCGCCACAGCACTGGTCACACCCCCACATCACTAGTCACACCCCCACATCACTAGTCACACCTCCACAGCACAGGTCACACCCCCACATCACTAGTCACACCGCCACAGCACAGGTCACACCCCCACATCACTAGTCACACCGCCACAGCACAGGTCACACCCCCACATCACTAGTCACACCGCCACAGCACTGGTCACACCCCCACATCACTAGTCACACCGCCACAGCACAGGTCACACCCCACATCACTAGTCACACCGCCACAGCACTGGTCACACCCCCACATCACTAGTCACACCCCCACATCACTAGTCACACCTCCACAGCACAGGTCACACCCCCACATCACTAGTCACTCCGCCACAGCACAGGTCACACCCCCACATCACTAGTCACACCGCCACAGCACAGGTCACACCCCCACATCACTAGTCACACCGCCACAGCACAGGTCACCCCCCCACATCACTAGTCACACCGCCACAGCACAGGTCACACCCCCACATCACTAGTCACACCGCCACAGCACAGGTCACACACCCCCACATCACTAGTCACACCGCCACAGCACTGGTCACACCCCCACATCACTAGTCACACCGCCACAGCACAGGTCACACCCCACATCACTAGTCACACCGCCACAGCAGCTGGTCACACCCCCACATCACTAGTCACACCCCGACATCACTAGTCACACCTCCACAGCACAGGTCACACCCCCACATCACTAGTCACACCGCCACAGCACAGGTCACACCCCCACATCACTAGTCACACCGCCACAGCACAGGTCACACCCCCACATCACTAGTCACACCGCCACAGCACTGGTCACACCCCCCACATCACTAGTCACAACCGCCACAGCACAGGTCACACCCCCACATCACTAGTCACACCGCCACAGCACTGGTCACACCCCCACATCACTAGTCACACCCCCACATCACTAGTCACACCTCCACAGCACAGGTCACACCCCCACATCACTAGTCACACCGCCACAGCACAGGTCACACCCCCACATCACTAGTCACACCGCCACAGCACAGGTCACACCCCCCACATCACTAGTCACACCGCCACAGCACTGGTCACACCCCCACATCACTAGTCACACCGCCACAGCACAGGTCACACCCCCACATCACTAGTCACACCGCCACAGCACTGGTCACACCCCCACATCACTAGTCACACCGCCACAGCACAGGTCACACCCCCCACATCACTAGTCACACCGCCACAGCACAGGTCACACCCCCACATCACTAGTCACACCCGCCACAGCACAGGTCACACCCTCACATCACTAGTCACACCGCCACAAGCACAGGTCACACCCCCACATCACTAGTCACACCGCCACAGCACTGGTCACACCCCCACATCACTAGTCACACCGCCACAGCACAGGTCACACCCCCACATCACTAGTCACACCCGCCACAGCACTGGTCACACCCCCACATCACTAGTCACACCGCCACAGCACAGGTCACACCCTCACATCACTAGTCACACCGCCACAGCACAGGTCACACCCCCCACATCACTAGTCACACCGCCACAGCACAGGTCACACCCCCACATCACTAGTCACACCGCCACAGCACAGGTCACACCCCCACATCACTAGTCACACCGCCACAGCACAGGTCACACCCCCACATCACTAGTCACACCGCCACAGCACTAGTCACACCCCCACATCACTAGTCACACCGCCACAGCACTGGTCACAACCCCCACATCACTAGTCACACTGCCACAGCACAGGTCACACCCCCACATCACTAGTCACACCGCCACAGCACAGGTCACACCCCCACATCACTAGTCACTCCGCCACAGCACAGGTCACACCCCCACATCACTAGTCACACCGCCACAGCACAGGTCACACCCCCACATCACTAGTCACACCGCCACAGCACTGGTCACACCCCCACATCACTAGTCACACCCGCCACAGCACAGGTCACACCCCCACATCACTAGTCACACCGCCACAGCACTGGTCACACCCCTACATCACTAGTCACACCGCCACATCACAGGTCACACCCCCACATCACTAGTCACACCCCCACATCACTAGTCACACCCCCACATCACTAGTCACACCGCCACAGCACAGGTCACACCCCCACATCACTAGTCACACCGCCACAGCACAGGTCACACCCCCACATCACTAGTCACACCGCCACAGCACAGGTCACACCCCCACATCACTAGTCACACCGCCACAGCACAGGTCACACCCCCACATCACTAGTCACACCGCCACAGCACTAGTCACACCCCCACATCACTAGTCACACCGCCACAGCACAGGTCACACCCCCACATCACTAGTCACAACCGCCACAGCAGCACTAGTTACACACCCCACATCACTAGTCACACCGCCACAGCACTGGTCACACCCCCACATCACTAGTCACACCGCCACAGCACAGGTCACACCCCCACATCACTAGTCACACCGCCACAGCACAGGTCACACCCCCACATCACTAGTCACTCCGCCACAGCACAGGTCACACCCCCACATCACTAGTCACACCGCCACAGCACAGGTCCACACCCCCCACATCACTAGTCACACCGCCACAGCACTGGTCACACCCCCACATCACTAGTCACACCGCCACAGCACTGGTCACACCCCTACATCACTAGTCACACAGCCACATCACAGGTCACACCCCCACATCACTAGTCACACTCCCACATCACTAGTCACACCCCCACATCACTAGTCACACCGCCACAGCACAGGTCACACCCCACATCACTAGTCACACCGCCACAGCACAGGTCACCCCCCCACATCACTAGTCACACCGCCACAGCACAGGTCACACCCCCGACATCACTAGTCACACCGCCACAGCACAGGTCACACCCCCACATCACTAGTCACACCGCCACAGCACTAGTCACACCCCCACATCACTAGTCACACCGTCCACAGCACAGGTCACACCCCTACATCACTAGTCACACCCGCCACAGCACAGGTCACACCCCACACCCCACATCACTAGTCACACCGCCACAGCACAGGTCACACCCCCACATCACTAGTCACACCGCCACAGCACAGGTCACACCCCCACATCACTAGTCACACCGCCACAGCACTAGGTCACACCCCCACATCACTAGTCACACCGCCACAGCACAGGTCACACCCCTACATCACTAGTCACACCGCCACAGCACTAGTCACACCCCTACATCACTAGTCACACCGCCACAGCACAGGTCACACCCCCACATCACTAGTCCACACCGCCACAGCACTAGTCACACCCCCACATCACTAGTCACACCGCCACAGCACTGGTCACACCCCCACATCACTAGTCACAACCGCCACAGCACAGGTCACACCCCCACATCATTAGTCACTCCGCCACAGCACAGGTCACACCCCCCACATCACTAGTCACACCGCCACAGCACAGGTCACACCCGCCCACATCACTAGTCACACCCCCACATCACTAGTCACACCTCCACAGCACAGGTCACACCCCCACATCACTAGTCACACCGCCACAGCACAGGTCACATCCCCCACATCACTAGTCACACCTCCACAGCACAGGTCACACCCCCACATCACTAGTCACACCGCCACAGCACAGGTCACCCCCCCCACATCACTAGTCACACCCCCACATCACTAGTCACACCTCCACAGCACAGGTCACACCCCCACATCACTAGTCACACCGCCACAGCACAGGTCACACCCCCCACATCACTAGTCACACCGCCACAGCACAGGTCACACCCCCACATCACTAGTCACACCGCCACAGCACTGGTCACACCCCCACATCACTAGTCACACCGCCACAGCACAGGTCACACCCCACATCACTAGTCACACCGCCACAGCACTGGTCACACCCCCACATCACTAGTCACAACCCCCACATCACTAGTCACACCTCCACAGCACAGGTCACACCCCCACATCACTAGTCACACCGCCACAGCACAGGTCACACCCCCACATCACTAGTCACACCGCCACAGCACAGGTCACACCCCCACATCACTAGTCACACCGCCACAGCACTGGTCACACCCCCACATCACTAGTCACACCGCCACAGCACAGGTCACACCCCACATCACTAGTCTCACCGCCACAGCACTGGTCACACCCCCACATCACTAGTCACACCCCCACATCACTAGTCACACCGCCACAGCACAGGTCACACCCCCCACATCACTAGTCACACCGCCACAGCACAGGTCACACCCCCACATCACTAGTCACACCGCCACTGCACAGCACTGGTCACACCCCCACATCACTAGTCACACCGCCACAGCACAGGTCACACCCCCACATCACTAGTCACACCGCCACAGCCACAGCACTGTCACACCCCCACATCACTAGTCACACACCACATCACTAGTCACACCTCCACAGCACAGGTCACACCCCCACATCACTAGTCACACTGCCACAGCACAGGTCACCCCCCCACATCACTAGTCACACCGCCACAGCACAGGTCACACCCCCACATCACTAGTCACACCGCCACAGCACTGGTCACACCCCCCACATCACTAGTCACACCGCCACAGCACAGGTCACACCCCACATCACTAGTCACACCGCCACAGCACTGGTCACACCCCCACATCACTAGTCACACCCCCACATCACTAGTCACACCTCCACAGCACAGGTCACACCCCCCACATCACTAGTCACACCCGCCACAGCACAGGTCACACCCCCACATCACTAGTCACACCGCCACAGCACAGGTCACCCCCCACATCACTAGTCACACCGCCACAGCACTGGTCACACCCCCACATCACTAGTCACACCGCCACAGCACAGGTCACACCCCCACATCACTAGTCACACCGCCACAGCACTGGTCACACCCCCACATCACTAGTCACACCGCCACAGCACAGGTCACACCCCCCACATCACTAGTCACACCGCCACAGCACAGGTCACACCCCCACATCACTAGTCACACCGCCACAGCACAGGTCACACCCCTCACATCACTAGTCACACCGCCACAGCACAGGTCACACCCCCACATCACTAGTCACACCGCCACAGCACTGGTCACACCCCCACATCACTAGTCACACCGCCACAGCACAGCACAGGTCACACCCCCACATCACTAGTCACACCGCCACAGCACTGGTCACACCCCCCACATCACTAGTCACACCGCCACAGCACAGGTCACACCCCCACATCACTAGTCACACCGCCACAGCACAGGTCACACCCCCACATCACTAGTCACACCGCCACAGCACAGGTCACACCCCCACATCACTAGTCACACCGCCACAGCACAGGTCACACCCCCACATCACTAGTCACACCGCCACAGCACAGGTCACACCCCCAATATCACTAGTCACACCGCCACAGCACTAGTCACACCCCCACATCACTAGTCACACCGCCACAGCACTGGTCACACCCCCCACATCACTAGTCACACTGCCACAGCACAGGTCACACCCCCACATCACTAGTCACACCGCCACAGCACAGGTCACACCCCCACATCACTAGTCACTCCGCCACAGCACAGGTCACACCCCCACATCACTAGTCACACCGCCACAGCACAGGTCACACCCCCACATCACTAGTCACACCCGCCACAGCACTGGTCACACCCCCACATCACTAGTCACACCGCCACAGCACAGGTCACACCCCCACATCACTAGTCACACCGCCACAGCACTGGTCACACCCCTACATCACTAGTCACACCGCCACATCACAGGTCACACCCCCCACATCACTAGTCACACCCCCACATCACTAGTCACACCCCCACATCACTAGTCACACCGCCACAGCACAGGTCACACCCCACATCACTAGTCACACCGCCACAGCACAGGTCACACCCCCACATCACTAGTCACACCGCCACAGCACAGGTCACACCCCCCACATCACTAGTCACACCCGCCACAGCACAGGTCACACCCCACATCACTAGTCACACCCGCCACAGCACAGGTCACACCCCCACATCACTAGTCACACCGCCACAGCACTAGGTCACACCCCCACATCACTAGTCACACCGCCACAGCACAGGTCACACCCCCACATCACTAGTCAACACCGCCACATCACAGGTCACACCCCCACATCACTAGTCACACTCCCACATCACTAGGTCACACCCCCACATCACTAGTCACACCGCCACAGCACAGGTCACACCCCACATCACTAGTCACACCGCCACAGCACAGGTCACACCCCCCACATCACTAGTCACACCGCCACAGCACAGGTCACACCCCCACATCACTAGTCACACCGCCACAGCACAGGTCACACCCCCACATCACTAGTCACACCGCCACAGCACTAGTCACACCCCCACATCACTAGTCACACCGTCACAGCACAGGTCACACCCCTACATCACTAGTCACACCGCCACAGCACAGGTCACACCCCCACATCACTAGTCACACCGCCACAGCACAGGTCACCCCCCCCACATCACTAGTCACACCGCCACAGCACAGGTCACACCCCCACATCACTAGTCACACCGCCACAGCACTAGTCACACCCCCACATCACTAGTCACACCGCCACAGCACAGGTCACACCCCTACATCACTAGTCACACCGCCACAGCACTAGTCACACCCCCTACATCACTAGTCACACCGCCACAGCACAGGTCACACCCCCACATCACTAGTCACACCGCCACAGCACTAGTCACACCCCCACATCACTAGTCACACCGCCACAGCACTGGTCACACCCCCCACATCACTAGTCACACCGCCACAGCACAGGTCACACCCCCACTTCATTAGTCACTCCGCCACAGCACAGGTCACACCCCCACATCACTAGTCACACCGCCACAGCACAGGTCACACCCCCACATCACTAGTCACACCCCCACATCACTAGTCACACCTCCACAGCACAGGTCACACCCCCACATCACTAGTCACACCGCCACAGCACAGGTCACATCCCCACATCACTAGTCACACCTCCACAGCACAGGTCACACCCCCACATCACTAGTCACACCGCCACAGCACAGGTCACCCCCCCACATCACTAGTCACACCCCCACATCACTAGTCACACCTCCACAGCACAGGTCACACCCCCACATCACTAGTCACACCGCCACCCACATCACTAGTCACACCGCCACAGCACAGGTCACACCCCCACATCACTAGTCACACCGCCACAGCACAGGTCACACCCCCACATCACTAGTCACACCGCCACAGCACTGGTCACACCCCCACATCACTAGTCACACCGCCACAGCACAGGTCACACCCCACATCACTAGTCACACCGCCACAGCACTGGTCACACCCCCACATCACTAGTCACACCCCCACATCACTAGTCACACCTCCACAGCACAGGTCACACCCCCACATCACTAGTCACACCGCCACAGCACAGGTCACACCCCCACATCACTAGTCACACCGCCACAGCACAGGTCACACCCCCACATCACTAGTCACACCGCCACAGCACTGGTCACACCCCCACATCACTAGTCACACCGCCACAGCACAGGTCACACCCCACATCACTAGTCACACCGCCACAGCACTGGTCACACCCCCACATCACTAGTCACACCCCCACATCACTAGTCACACCTCCACAGCACAGGTCACACCCCCACATCACTAGTCACACCGCCACAGCACAGGTCACACCCCCCACATCACTAGTCACACCGCCACAGCACAGGTCACACCCCCACATCACTAGTCACACCGCCACAGCACTGGTCACACCCCCACATCACTAGTCACACCGCCACAGCACAGGTCACACCCCACATCACTAGTCACACCGCCACAGCACTGGTCACACCCCCAACATCACTAGTCACACCCCCACATCACTAGTCACACCTCCACAGCACAGGTCACACCCCCACATCACTAGTCACACCGCCACAGCACAGGTCACACCCCCACATCACTAGTCACACCGCCACAGCACAGGTCACACCCCCACATCACTAGTCACACCGCCACAGCACTGGTCACACCCCCACATCACTAGTCACACCGCCACAGCACAGGTCACACCCCACATCACTAGTCACACCGCCACAGCACTGGTCACACCCCCACATCACTAGTCACACCGCCACAGCACAGGTCACACCCCCACATCACTAGACACACCGCCACAGCACAGGTCACACCCCCACATCACTAGTCACACCGCCACAGCACAGGTCACACCCCCACATCACTAGTCACACCGCCACAGCACAGGTCACACCCCCACATCACTAGTCACACCGCCACAGCACTGGTCACACCCCCACATCACTAGTCACACCGCCACAGCACAGGTCACACCCCCACATCACTAGTCACACCGCCACAGCACTGGTCACACCCCCACATCACTAGTCACACCGCCACAGCACAGGTCACACCCCCACATCACTAGTCACACCGCCACAGCACAGGTCACACCCCCACATCACTAGTCACACCGCCACAGCACAGGTCACACCCCCACATCACTAGTCACACCGCCACAGCACAGGTCACACCCCCACATCACTAGTCACACCGCCACAGCACAGGTCACACCCCCACATCACTAGTCACACCGCCACAGCACTAGTCACACCCCCACATCACTAGTCACACCGCCACAGCACTGGTCACACCCCCACATCACTAGTCACACTGCCACAGCACAGGTCACACCCCCACATCACTAGTCACACCGCCACAGCACAGGTCACACCCCCACATCACTAGTCACTCCGCCACAGCACAGGTCACACCCCCACATCACTAGTCACACCGCCACAGCACAGGTCACACCCCCACATCACTAGTCACACCGCCACAGCTCTGGTCACACCCCCACATCACTAGTCACACCGCCACAGCACAGGTCACACCCCCACATCACTAGTCACACCGCCACAGCACTGGTCACACCCCTACATCACTAGTCACACCGCCACATCACAGGTCACACCCCCACATCACTAGTCACACCCCCACATCACTAGTCACACCCCCACATCACTAGTCACACCGCCACAGCACAGGTCACACCCCCACATCACTAGTCACACCGCCACAGCACAGGTCACACCCCCACATCACTAGTCACACCGCCACAGCACAGGTCACACCCCACATCACTAGTCACACCGCCACAGCACAGGTCACACCCCCCACATCACTAGTCACACCGCCACAGCACTAGTCACACCCCCACATCACTAGTCACACCGCCACAGCACAGGTCACACCCCCACATCACTAGTCACACCGCCACAGCACTAGTTACACCCCCACATCACTAGTCACACCGCCACAGCACTGGTCACACCCCCACATCACTAGTCACACCGCCACAGCACAGGTCACACCCCCACATCACTAGTCACACCGCCACAGCACAGGTCACACCCCCACATCACTAGTCACTCCGCCACAGCACAGGTCACACCCCCACATCACTAGTCACACCGCCACAGCACAGGTCACACCCCCACATCACTAGTCACACCGCCACAGCACTGGTCACACCCCCACATCACTAGTCACACCGCCACAGCACAGGTCACACCCCCACATCACTAGTCACACCGCCACAGCACTGGTCACACCCCTACATCACTAGTCACACCGCCACATCACAGGTCACACCCCCACATCACTAGTCACACTCCCACATCACTAGTCACACCCCCACATCACTAGTCACACCGCCACAGCACAGGTCACACCCCCACATCACTAGTCACACCGCCACAGCACAGGTCACACCCCCACATCACTAGTCACACCGCCACAGCACAGGTCACACCCCCACATCACTAGTCACACCGCCACAGCACAGGTCACACCCCCACATCACTAGTCACACCGCCACAGCACTAGTCACACCCCAACATCACTAGTCACACCGCCACAGCACAGGTCACACCCCTACATCACTAGTCACACCGCCACAGCACAGGTCACACCCCACATCACTAGTCACACCGCCACAGCACAGGTCACACCCCCACATCACTAGTCACACCGCCACAGCACAGGTCACACCCCCACATCACTAGTCACACCGCCACAGCACTAGTCACACCCCCACATCACTAGTCACACCACCACAGCACAGGTCACACCCCTACATCACTAGTCACACCGCCACAGCACTAGTCACACCCCTACATCACTAGTCACACCGCCACAGCACAGGTCACACCCCCACATCACTAGTCACACCGCCACAGCACTGGTCACACCCCCACATCACTAGTCACACCGCCACAGCACAGGTCACACCCCCACATCACTAGTCACTCCGCCACAGCACAGGTCACACCCCCACATCACTAGTCACACCGCCACAGCACAGATCACACCCCCACATCAATAATCACACCGCCACAGCACAGGTCACACCCCTACATCACTAGTCACACCGCCACAGCACAGGTCACACCCCCACATCACTAGTCACACCGCCACAGCACAGGTCACACCCCCACATCACTAGTCACACCGCCACAGCACTGGTCACACCCCCACATCACTAGTCACACCGCCACAGCACAGGTCACACCCCCACATCACTAGTCACACCGCCACAGCACAGGTCACACCCCCACATCACTAGTCACACCGCCACAGCACAGGTCACACCCCCACATCACTAGTCACACCGCCACAGCACAGATCACACCCCCACATCACTAGTCACACCGCCACAGCACAGGTCACACCCCCACATCACTAGTCACACCGCCACAGCACTGGTCACACCCCCACATTACTAGTCACACCGCCACAGCACAGGTCACACCCCCACATCACTAGTCACACCGCCACAGCACAGATCACACTTCCACATCACTAGTCACACCGCCACAGCACAGGTCACACCCCCACATCACTAGTCACACCGCCACAGCACAGGTCACACCCCCACATCACTAGTCACACCGCCACAGCACAGGTCACACCCCCACATCACTAGTCACACCGCCACAGCACAGGTAACACCCCCACATCACTAGTCACACCGCCACAGCACTGGTCACACCCCTACATCACTAGTCACACCGCCACAGCACAGGTCACACCCCCACATCACTAGTCACACCGCCACAGCACTGGTCACACCCCTACATCACTAGTCACACCGCCACAGCACTGGTCACACCCCCACATCACTAGTCACACCGCCACAGCACAGGTCACACCCCCACATCACTAGTCACACCGCCACAGCACTAGTCACACCCCCACATCACTAGTCACACCGCCACAGCACAGGTCACACCCCCACATCACTAGTCACACCGCCACAGCACTAGTCACACCCCCACATCACTAATCACATCGCCACAGCACAGGTCACACCCCCACATCACTAGTCACACCGCCACAGCACAGGTCACCCCCCCACATCACTAGTCACACCGCCACAGCACAGGTCACACCCCCACATCACTAGTCACACCGCCACAGCACAGGTCACACCCCCACATCACTAGTCACACCGCCACAGCACAGGTCACACCCCCACATCACTAGTCACACCGCCACAGCACAGGTCACACCCCCACATCACTAGTCACACCGCCACAGCACAGATCACACCCCCACATCACTAGTCACACCGCCACAGCACAGGTCACACCCCCACATCACTAGTCACACCGCCACAGCACAGGTCACACCCCCACATCACTAGTCACACAGCCACAGCACAGGTCACACCCCCACATCACTAGTCACACCGCCACAGCACTGGTCACACCCCTACATCACTAGTCACACCGCCACAGCACAGGTCACACCCCCACATCACTAGTCACACCGCCACAGCACTGGTCACACCCCCTCATCACTAGTCACACCGCCACAGCACAGGTCACACCCCCACATCACTAGTCACACCGCCACAGCACAGGTCACACCCCCACATCACTAGTCACACAGCCACAGCACTGGTCACACCCCCACATCACTAGTCACACCGCCACAGCACAGGCCACACCCCCACATCACTAGTCACACCGCCACAGCACAGGTCACACCACCACATCACTAGTCACACCGCCACAGCACAGGTCACACCCCCACATCACTAGTCACACAGCCACAGCACTGGTCACACCCCCACATCACTAGTCACACCGCCACAGCACAGGCCACACCCCCACATCACTAGTCACTCCGCCACAGCACAGGTCACACCCCAACATCACTAGTCACACCGCCACAACACAGGTCACACCCCCACATCACTAGTCACACCGCCACAGCACTGGTCACACCCCCACATCACTAGTCACACCGCCACAGCACAGGTCACACCCCCACATCACTAGTCACACCGCCACAGCACTGGTCACACCCCTACATCACTAGTCACACCGCCACATCACAGGTCACACCCCCACATCACTAGTCACACCCCCACATCACTAGTCACACCCCCACATCACTAGTCACACCGCCACAGCACAGGTCACACCCCACATCACTAGTCACACCGCCACAGCACAGGTCACACCCCCACATCACTAGTCACACCGCCACAGCACAGGTCACACCCCCACATCACTAGTCACACCGCCACAGCACAGGTCACACCCCTACATCACTAGTCACACCGCCACAGCACTAGTCACACCCCCACATCACTAGTCACACCGCCACAGCACAGGTCACACCCCCACATCACTAGTCACACCGCCACAGCACTAGTCTCACCCCCACATCACTAGTCACACCACCACAGCACTGGTCACACCCCCACATCACTAGTCACACCGCCACAGCACAGGTCACACCCCCACATCACTAGTCACACCGCCACAGCACAGGTCACACCCCCACATCACTAGTCACTCCGCCACAGCACAGGTCACACCCCCACATCACTAGTCACACCGCCACAGCACAGGTCACATCCCCACATCACTAGTCACACCGCCACAGCACTGGTCACACCCCCACATCACTAGTCACACCGCCACAGCACAGGTCACACCCCCACATCACTAGTCACACCGCCACAGCACTGGTCACACCCCTACATCACTAGTCACACCGCCACAGCACAGGTCACACCCCCACATCACTAGTCACACCGCCACAGCACTGGTCACACCCCTACATCACTAGTCACACCGCCACAGCACTGGTCACACCCCCCACATCACTAGTCACACCGCCACAGCACAGGTCACACCCCCACATCACTAGTCACACCGCCACAGCACTAGTCACACCCCCACATCACTAGTCACACCGCCACAGCACAGGTCACACCCCCACATCACTAGTCACACCGCCACAGCACTGGTCACACCCCCACATCACTAGTCACACCGCCACAGCACAGGTCACACCCCCACATCACTAGTCACACCGCCACAGCACAGGTCACACCCCCACATCACTAGTCACACCGCCACAGCACAGGTCACACCCCCACATCACTAGTCACACCGCCACAGCACAGGTCACACCCCCACATCACTAGTCACACCGCCACAGCACAGATCACACCCCCACATCACTAGTCACACCGCCACAGCACAGGTCACACCCCCACATCACTAGTCACACCGCCACAGCACAGGTCACACCCCCACATCACTAGTCACACCGCCACAGCATAGATCACACCCCCACATCACTAGTCACACCGCCACAGCACAGGTCACACCCCCACATCACTAGTCACACCGCCACAGCACAGGTCACACCCCCACATCACTAGTCACACCGCCACAGCACAGGTCACACCCCCACATCACTAGTCACACCGCCACAGCACAGGTCACACCCCCACATCACTAGTCACACCGCCACAGCACAGGTCACACCCCCACATCACTAGTCACACCGCCACATCACTGATCACACCCCTACATCACTAGTCACACCGCCACAGCACAGGTCACACCCCCACATCACTAGTCACACCGCCACAGCACTGGTCACACCCCTACATCACTAGTCACACCGCCACAGCACTGGTCACACCCCCACATCACTAGTCACACCGCCACAGCACTGGTCACACCCCCACATCACTAGTCACACCGCCACAGCACAAGTCACACCCCCACATCACTAGTCACACCGCCACAGCACAGGTCACACCCCCACATCACTAGTCACACCGCCACAGCACAGGTCACACCCCCACATCACTAGTCACACCGCCACAGCACTGGTCACACCCCCACATCACTAGTCACACCGCCACAGCACAGGTCACACCCCCACATCACTAGTCACACCGCCACAGCACAGATCACACCCCCACATCACTAGTCACACCGCCACAGCACAGGTCACACCCCCACATCACTAGTCACACCGCCACAGCACAGGTCACACCCCCACATCACTAGTCACACCGCCACAGCACAGGTCACACCCCCACATCACTAGTCACACCGCCACAGCACTGGTCACACCCCCACATCACTAGTCACACCGCCACAGCACTGGTCACACCCCCACATCACTAGTCACACCGCCACAGCACAGGTCACACCCCCACATCACTAGTCACACCGCCACAGCACAGGTCACACCCCCACATCACTAGTCACACAGCCACAGCACAGGTCACACCCCCACATCACTAGTCACACCGCCACAGCACTGGTCACACCCCTACATCACTAGTCACACCGCCACAGCACAGGTCACACCCCCACATCACTAGTCACACCGCCACAGCACTGGTCACACCCCCTCATCACTAGTCACACCGCCACAGCACAGGTCACACCCCCACATCACTAGTCACACCGCCACAGCACAGGTCACACCCCCACATCACTAGTCACACAGCCACAGCACTGGTCACACCCCCACATCACTAGTCACACCGCCACAGCACAGGCCACACCCCCACATCACTAGTCACACCGCCACAGCACAGGTCACACCACCACATCACTAGTCACACAGCCACAGCACTGGTCACACCCCCACATCACTAGTCACACCGCCACAGCACAGGTCACACCCCCACATCACTAGTCACACAGCCACAGCACTGGTCACACCCCCACATCACTAGTCACACCGCCACAGCACAGGCCACACCCCCACATCACTAGTCACTCCGCCACAGCACAGGTCACACCCCAACATCACTAGTCACACCGCCACAACACAGGTCACACCCCCACATCACTAGTCACACCGCCACAGCACTGGTCACACCCCCACATCACTAGTCACACCGCCACAGCACAGGTCACACCCCCACATCACTAGTCACACCGCCACAGCACTGGTCACACCCCTACATCACTAGTCACACCGCCACATCACAGGTCACACCCCCACATCACTAGTCACACCCCCACATCACTAGTCACACCCCCACATCACTAGTCACACCGCCACAGCACAGGTCACACCCCACATCACTAGTCACACCGCCACAGCACAGGTCACACCCCCACATCACTAGTCACACCGCCACAGCACAGGTCACACCCCCACATCACTAGTCACACCGCCACAGCACAGGTCACACCCCTACATCACTAGTCACACCGCCACAGCACTAGTCACACCCCCACATCACTAGTCACACCGCCACAGCACAGGTCACACCCCCACATCACTAGTCACACCGCCACAGCACTAGTCACACCCCCACATCACTAGTCACACCGCCACAGCACTGGTCACACCCCCACATCACTAGTCACACCGCCACAGCACAGGTCACACCCCCACATCACTAGTCACACCGCCACAGCACAGGTCACACCCCCACATCACTAGTCACTCCGCCACAGCACAGGTCACACCCCCACATCACTAGTCACACCGCCACAGCACAGGTCACACCCCCACATCACTAGTCACACCGCCACAGCACTGGTCACACCCCCACATCACTAGTCACACCGCCACAGCACAGGTCACACCCCCACATCACTAGTCACACCGCCACAGCACTGGTCACACCCCTACATCACTAGTCACACCGCCACATCACAGGTCACACCCCCACATCACTAGTCACCCCCCCACATCACTAGTCACACCCCCACATCACTAGTCACACCGCCACAGCACAGGTCACACCCCCACATCACTAGTCACACCGCCACAGCACTGGTCACACCCCCACATCACTAGTCACACCGCCACAGCACAGGTCACACCCCTACATCACTAGTCACACCGCCACATCACAGGTCACACCCCCACATCACTAGTCACACCCCCACATCACTAGTCACACCCCCACATCACTAGTCACACCGCCACAGCACAGGTCACACCCCCACATCACTAGTCACACCGCCACAGCACAGGTCACACCACCACATCACTAGTCACACCGCCACAGCACAGGTCACACCCCCACATCACTAGTCACACCGCCACAGCACTGGTCACACCCCCACATCACTAGTCACTCCGCCACAGCACAGGTCACACCCCCACATCACTAGTCACACCGCCACAGCACAGGTCACACCCCCACATCACTAGTCACACCGCCACAGCACTGGTCACACCCCCACATCACTAGTCACACCGCCACAGCACAGGTCACACCCCCACATCACTAGTCACACCGCCACAGCACTGGTCACACCCCTACATCACTAGTCACACCGCCACATCACAGGTCACACCCCCACATCACTAGTCACACCCCCACATCACTAGTCACACCCCCACATCACTAGTCACACCGCCACAGCACAGGTCACACCCCACATCACTAGTCACACCGCCACAGCACAGGTCACACCCCCACATCACTAGTCACACCGCCACAGCACTGGTCACACCCCTACATCACTAGTCACACCGCCACAGCACTGGTCACACCCCCACATCACTAGTCACACCGCCACAGCACTGGTCACACCCCCACATCACTAGTCACACCGCCACAGCACAAGTCACACCCCCACATCACTAGTCACACCGCCACAGCACAGGTCACACCCCCACATCACTAGTCACACCGCCACAGCACAGGTCACACCCCCACATCACTAGTCACACCGCCACAGCACAGGTCACACCCCTACATCACTAGTCACACCGCCACAGCACTAGTCACACCCCCACATCACTAGTCACACCGCCACAGCACAGGTCACACCCCCACATCACTAGTCACACCGCCACAGCACTAGTCACACCCCCACATCACTAGTCACACCGCCACAGCACTGGTCACATCCCCACATCACTAGTCACACCGTCACAGCACAGGTCACACCCCCACATCACTAGTCAACCGCCACAGCACAGGTCACACCCCCACATCACTAGTCACTTCGCCACAGCACAGGTCACACCCCCACATCACTAGTCACACCGCCACAGCACAGGTCACACCCCCACATCACTAGTCACACCGCCACAGCACAGGTCACACCCCCACATCACTAGTCACACCGCCACAGCACAGGTCACACCCCCACATCACTAGTCACACCGCCACAGCACTGGTCACACCCCTACATCACTAGTCACACCTCCACATCACAGGTCACACCCCCACATCACTAGTCACACCCCCACATCACTAGTCACACCCCCACATCACTAGTCACACCGCCACAGCACAGGTCACACCCCACATCACTAGTCACACCGCCACAGCACAGGTCACACCTCCACATCACTAGTCACACCGCCACAGCACAGGTCACACCCCCACATCACTAGTCACACCGCCACAGCACTAGTCACACCCCCACATCAGTAGTCACACCGCCACAGCACAGGTCACACCCCTACATCACTAGTCACACCGCCACAGCACTAGTCACACCCCCACATCACTAGTCACCCTGCCACAGCACAGGTCACACCCCCACATCACTAGTCACACCGCCACAGCACTAGTCACACCCCCACATCACTAGTCACACCGCCACAGCACTGGTCACACCCCCACATCACTAGTCACACCGCCACAGCACAGGTCACACCCCCACATCACTAGTCACACCGCCACAGCACAGGTCACACCCCCACATCACTAGTCACTCCGCCACAGCACAGGTCACACCCCCACATCACTAGTCACTCCGCCACAGCACAGGTCACACACCCACATCACTAGTCACACCGCCACAGCACAGATCACACCCCCACATCACTAGTCACACCGCCACAGCACAGGTCACACCCCCACATCACTAGTCACACCGCCACAGCACAGGTCACACCCCCACATCACTAGTCACACCGCCACAGCACTGGTCACACCGCCACAGCACAGATCACACCCCCACATCACTAGTCACACCGCCACAGCACAGGTCACACCCCCACATCACTAGTCACACCGCCACAGCACAGGTCACACCCCCACATCACTAGTCACACCGCCACAGCACAGGTCACACCCCCACATCACTAGTCACACCGCCACAGCACAGGTCACACCCCCACATCACTAGTCACACCGCCACAGCACAGGTCACACCCCCACATCACTAGTCACACCGCCACAGCACAGGTCACACCCCCACATCACTAGTCACACCGCCACAGCACAGGTCACACCCCCACATCACTAGTCACACCGCCACAGCACAGGTCACACCCCCACATCACTAGTCACACCGCCACAGCACTGGTCACACCCCCACATCACTAGTCACACCGCCACAGCACAGGTCACACCCCCACATCACTAGTCACACCGCCACAGCACAGGTCACACCCCCACATCACTAGTCACACCGCCACAGCACAGGTCACACCCCCACATCACTAGTCACACCGCCACAGCACTGGTCACACCCCTACATCACTAGTCACACAGCCACAGCACTGGTCACACCCCCACATCACTAGTCACACAGCCACAGCACTGGTCACACCCCCACATCACTAGTCACACTGCCACAGCACAGGCCACACCCCCACATCACTAGTCACACCGCCACAGCACTGGTCACACCCCCACATCACTAGTCACACCGCCACAGCACAGGTCACACCCCCACATCACTAGTCACACCGCCACAGCACAGGTCACACCCCCACATCACTAGTCACACCGCCACAGCACTGGTCACACCCCTACATCACTAGTCACACCGCCACAGCACAGGTCACACCCCCACATCACTAGTCACACCGCCACAGCACTGGTCACACCCCCACATCACTAGTCACACCGCCACAGCACTGGTCACACCCCCACATCACTAGTCACACCGCCACAGCACTGGTCACACCGCCACAGCACTGGTCACACCCCTGTGGTGGAACACAATAGGCCCTTCAGCAGTTTCAGCTCCAGGCCCATGTGGACCTTAATCTGGCACTGGACGACGGAGATTAAAGGTCTCAGAAACGTAGACCATATTTAAACTATTTGACCTCCTGAGTGCCGTTTCTTTACATCCCTATTTATTCTTATGATTCGGGCACCGGGACTAGCTGCTTGAATATTGGAGTGACGGACACCATTGCGCTATATATATGATACCTAAACCTAACCCCCCCACACACCTGTAGCCTAAAGCTAACCTTTCCACCCCCGCAGCCTAACCCTTCCCGTGGTGCCTAACCCCCCCTCCCTACAACTAACCCTCTTCCCGCAGCCTAATACTAACCCTCCCACAGCCTAAACCTTTCCCCTCCATCTCCTACCACAGTACACTTACGTTCGGGAGGCAGAAGTCGGGATTCCAGTGCCGGCATTTTTATCCATGTGGGGATCCCGCACCAGCATTCTGACCAATGTTGGTATTCCGGCATCAGCATTCCAAATGCCGATATCCTGAACGCCGGTATGTATAGTTGTGTGTGTGTGTATTGTCAAAGTCAGAAAAATATCACGCCACACATTGCCATATATGCACCTCATGCGAGTGCCTGCTGCGCGTGCATGAGCCCTCCCGTGCGTGCGTATACTCGCTTTTGCGTGCACCCGCATGCGCACAGTATGCGCATTTACGGTAGAGTTTGTGTGCGTCTAGCGGGCGACTCAATCGTAACATATTTTATTCATATAATGTATTTTGTAGATTATGGTCCCTTTGATAGAATCTGAAAGTTTAGTTAATGTAGCATGTTCGGGGACATAAGATCCCTCTTTGTTTGATACGAAGGGTCAGACAGGGGTTACACAGTGGTGTTTAGTATCCATCGGTAGAGAATATAATTAGCAATATTCCGGTGTTGGTTTGAAGCGGATTACTCGCTCGTGCGTATAGTTATGGACATAAGAAGTTTATGGACATTTACTATATTTGCACTTAATTACCCATGCGGCGGGAAACCCAGTTTCCCTCCCACCTGAGCAGTTTGGAATAGTCACAGCCCAGCTGTATGAACCAACCTATGACCTTTTGTTATAATGCGGAGACGAATTCCTGTGTCCAATGAACAATAAGAATGTAGGGACCATTGTACTGTACTGTGTGTTAGTGTATATAAAGACAAGCCGATCTGGGCCAGCTCTCTACTCTTCTCAAACGGTTCTCATCACTGATAATCGGGAGCTGGATATCCAGAAAGGCGCTTGCGATTGTTTCCCCTTGTGCGTAAGTTCTCTGCAACCATATTTATCTCCTATTTGTTGTAAGCCATTTCTCTCTCTCTTTCCCCTTAAATGTAATTGTGTCTTTGTTGTATTTTAACGTGTAGTAACTCGGTTAGGTATTTTATGTTAGTTTGGTAGTGTATAACTTGTATTGTGTATTCTTTTGCGATTGAACGTTCATTCTCTCCCTTAAAGGTGTTAGAACCTTAGACCGGTATTTGAGTGTTTATTATATTGCTAAAGTGTTCTCTGAGCATCACATACGCTCATACAGCTTGTAAACTAACAAGGTTACACTGTGTTGCATTTACACCTTATCACTGCACAAAGGTTTACAGTATAAGTACATTGTTTATGATATTGTTACAAAGGTTTAACTCTGTGAGCGTCAGCGCCGCTTGTGATCTCCTCGTGGTCTCGAGCGTCCGCTACGCTGGTAGCGTATCATTACGTTAGTCGGCAGCCTATAGCGTGCTAGCCTTTACACTTTAAGCCGTGAGCGAACGTGCCGCTCGTGCGTCTCGTCCACGGCTAAGCGTTTGTTACGCTACGTGCGTACTCCTACGGTATTCCATACGCCAATTGCGTACTGTGTTCTGTAACCTTTTAGAGTGTTTTAAATAGGATAAATATTAGGCTTTGTCAGTATATATATATATATATATATGTATATACATTATTTTCTATGTATACTATGTGTATGCATTACTGTTCTATGGCCCTCATTCCGAGTTGATCGCTCGCTAGCTACTTTTTGCAGCCGTGCAAACGCATAGTCGCCGCCCACTGGGGAGTGTATTTTCGCTTTGCAAGTGTGCGATCGCATGTGCAGCCGAGCGGGACAAAAACGTTTTTTGCCGTTTCAGAGTAGGTCTGAACTTACTCAGCCGCTGCAATCACTTCAGCCTGTCTGGTACCGGAATTAATGTCAGACGCCCGCCCTGCAAATGCCTGGACACGCCTGCGTTTTCCCTACCACTCCCAGAAAATGGTCAGTTGACACCCATAAACGCCCTCTTCCTGTCAATCTCCTTGCGATCACCCGTGCGAATGGATTAGTCGCTAGAAGCATTGCCCAGCAACGATGCTGTTTGTACCCGTACGACACGCATGCACATTGCGGTGCATATGCATGCGCAGTAGTACCCTGATCGCTGCGCTGCGAAAATCAGCAGCGTGCGATCAACTCGGAATGACCCCATACATACAGATGCGTCCGTCTACACTGATGCTCGCAGCACAGCTACAGTGTGTACAGGGTGCCAGCTAGGGTTGGATTAATAATGGGGCAGATGTAGCTTCAACCCCTGCTGGAGACAGGAGGAAAAAAAATCCAGCTGCCAGCGGGCACTCGAGGTCCCGCTCACTCGCACTGCAACTAATCTCTCCCCCTGCCATCCAGCAAAAATTAACCTCGCACGGGGTTCTTCGAATGCCGGCAACTCTGTTAAAATTGGTGGTTGCAGTAGAAGGCTTCATACGCCCTCCATGCGCCTCACAGTCACCTGGCTCCTCCTCATGAAGTGTGATTCCACACCAAGCGCTGCCTCACCACCAGTGCACCAGGGGCAGTTGAGCTGTGCTTACCCTCAGCTCTGTGAAGGCGGCCCGCATGATTGTGACAGGGCTGCTTGTTATCAGGCGAGAGCCTGAGCTATGCAGTCAAACTAAAAGTCTCAGCCCTGGTGCAGTGGGAAGGAGCTCTGACGTCTCAGGCCCCTGCTCCAGCAGCAGAGAAGAGTTTTGGGAGAGCACGGAGCCACTGCTTTGGCCCCTGTCTCATCTCCCTGCCCCTCCCAGGTGAGAAGGCAATCTCTGCGATTGCAAGCTCTGTGGGCAAGGAACCTGCACACTTAAATTGGAATTTTGCATCATATTATCTGATTTTGGGGATGTGTGATACGTACTAGGTGGCAAGTTGTAGGTGAGGTCTCTCTGATGGTACCTGTGTAGTGGAATAACAAGCTCTAGTTGGGGAGAGAGCAACATATGATTGTCAGCTCTTAAAACAAGATACAAATATCAGTGAGACCTTGGATTATGCTGCTGTTAGATAAGATTGTAAACCAATGGACAAAAGTTTAGAAGGTTTATGGGACATGTGTTAGATTGTAAATCCTGAGTGATATTACTAGGTATGTGTGATGACCTGTACAGTATTTGATTGTAAGCTCTGGGGATGTTGAAGGCTCAGTATCTGTGAGATATATGTGTAAGATTGTGAGATCTGCGGACAAGCGCCCAGTATCTGTGTGATACATGTGTTAGGTAGTGAGCTCTGTAGGTGGAGAGGTATCTGTGTATAATATGTGGGAATGAAAGCTTAGTATAATGCATGCCACCTCTCCTACCTGCTGGTTACTTCCTCCCACTCCTACCTCCAAGATTTCTCACATGCTGCTCCCTTTCTTTGGAATTCTCTACCACTCCCCCTCAGACTCTCCACCTCTCTACAAAACTTCAAATGGGCTCTCAAGACCCACTTCTTCACCAAACCCAGCCAAATCTCCTAACCCTCTGTTTAACGCTCACTGTTTACTCCATCTGTGTCACCCCTGTCTGTCTACCCCTCCCCTTAGAATGTAAGCTCTCACGAGCAGGGCCCTCTTCCCTCATGTGCTTTTTACTCTCTAACTTAAACCACCTTCTACTTCATACTCCCTTCGACTGCACCAAATCCCTCAGTTCTCTGCCACCCTGATATTTATTTCAGTGTCGTCTGCTGATGAAGCTATGTTTATATACCCTGTACTTGTCCTACAGTATATTGTCTTCAACTGAAAGTCACTGTTTGCTTGTTTTGCCTATTTGTTTATGTACTCTGTAATTGGGCACTGCGGAACCCTTGTGGCACCATATAAATAAAGGATAATAATAATAATCAGGGACGACCTGCTGGCTGCTGCTATTCAGGGATAGGCAGTCTGTGTCTTGTAGCCAGAGAAATGAGACTGAGGTTTTCGAGGTAGGCGATAGTCACACTCCATGGCAAAGGCCACACCCCCCCCCCCCCCCCATCCCCCACACACACATAACTAGTCACACCCCCATGGCAATAGTCACATCCTCTGCTGTGGCACACAATAGGCCCTTCACAAATGTCAGCTCCAGGCCCATGTGGACTTTAATCTGGCACTGCCCCTACTTATTACAGCTTGACAAAGGCAACACACGGCTTGACACAGCTGTTAAAATAATTCCACACCGAAGAGGTGATTTTTTTTTATGTCATTTGACCAGACATGTCAATGGCCATATTCGTCCCACGGACAACAGGTGTCTCCCCGGGTGCCTGACTTAAACAAACCACCTCACCATCAGAATCCTCCTTGTCAATTTCCTCCTCAGCGCCAGCAACACCCATATCCTCATCCTGGTGTACTTCAACAGTGACATCTTCAATTTGACTATCAGGAACTGGACTACCGGTGCTCCTTCCAGCACTTGCAGGGGGCGTGCAAATGGTGGAAGGCGCCACCTCTTCCAGTCCAATGTTGGGAAGGTCAGGCATCGCAACCGACACAATTGGACTCTCCTTGGAGATTTGTGGTTTAGAAGAACGCACAGTTCTTTGCTGTGCTTTTGCCAGCTTAAGTCTTTTCAGTTTTCTTTTTTTTTGTAAGTACTGTTTATTGAAATTTTTTTACCAAAGTACAATAGACAATGTACAGGAGGATGGGGGAAGGGGAAGACAGAAGGAAAAATGGGAGGGAAGGGAGAGGGAGTGGGGTACAGCAATGCAAACATATGATATCAAATAAGCAAGTATATCAAAAACCGTATGTCAACGGGGGAGGGCATTTGTGGTACGCCAGCCATGGGGACCAAATATCAGTAAAGGTGACTGCATTGCTCTCGATCACACTAGAGAGGAACTCCATATGGTAAGTATCCCAGACGGCAGCAATCACAGCCGCAATGGATGGAATTGTGTGCGATTTCCAGTGGAAAGCAATCTTACATCTCAGTGCGGTCGTGATATGCCAGATGAGCTTTTGAGAGGATTTCGGTGTTCCGGGGATGGGTCTCGGGAAAAGGAAGAAGGACGGGGAAGAGGGCATGTTCACTCCAATGATTCGCAAAATCAATCTCCGAATGACCTTCCAGAGTGGTGCTATCCTGGGACAGTCCCAAAGTATATGGAGCAGGGTACCCTCCGATCCGCAGCCCCTCCAACATCTATCCGATGCGGAAGGGTATATTCTACTCAGTCGTGTCGGAACTAAGTACCAACGGACATATAGTTTAAACGAATTCTCTCTATGTCTAATAGAGGTCGCAAAGGAAACCAGGTTCTGTTTAATCTGTTCCCAGGTGTCTGTCTCTATGTGCTCCTGTAAGTCAGCTTCCCAAGCTATTTCATGAGGGGCCAATGTGGGTAGGTTATGAGTAAGCATGAGGCGATATATTGATGACAATAGGCCCTTAGAGGGAGAACGAAGGAAGCATAATGATTCCAGGGGGGATCGGGACAAAGAGCTGTGTGATTGGAGAAATGCTATGTGAAAGCTACGTAATTGCAGGTATTGGAAGAAGCATTGCGGAGGGAGTCCATATCGATTCTGTAAATCTGAGAAGGCTGGAAAAGAGCGTGACAATGCAATATCGTTGATAAACAGAAGATCGTGAGCCGACCAGTGCTGGAAGGTATGTGAGGTCCGACCTTCGGCGAACAGTGGGTTGTCCCAAAGGGGGGCAAGAGCGGGGGGGGGGGGATAATAGAGCAAAGATCTTAGTGAGCCTATCCCATAGCGAGATGGTGAATGATATAGTTTGGAAATCAGTATATTCAGGGGGTCTGTGAGATCGAGGGATCCATAGAAGGGTGGAGATGGAGCGCACACGAACAAGTTCGGATTCCAATTGAACCCATCTACGAGATGATATGTGCGAGTGCCAGAGAACGGCCTGTGATATATGGGCCGCATAATAGTACAATTTAATATTGGGTACTCCAAGTCCACCCTCCCTGGCCCTGTTATAGAGCGTCTTGAATCTAACCCGAGGCCTTTTGCCTGACCATAAAAAGTGTGAGAATTTCTTCTGCAAGTCTAAGAACACTTGTGAGGGGATCCGCACTGGGAGTGCCTGAAAGAGATACAGGAGGCGAGGTAGGATATTCATTTTCAGAGCATTGGCTCGGCCAGACCAGGAAATGAACTGACCAGACCATCTCTGGAGATCGCCAGTGACACTATGAATCAACCCAGGGTAGTTAGCTGCATATAGTTGGGAATAATGTCTGGTGAGATATACGCCCAGGTATTTCAGGCGGGTTTTTTTCCAGTCAAATTTGAAATTGTTACATAGGGAGGCTTTCAACGGGGTTTGTAGGTGAAAGTCCAATACCTCTGTCTTAGATGCGTTGACTTTGAAATTGGAAATAACACCAAACTCCTGTATGATTTTGAAAAGGTTTGGGAGGGAGATATGCGGGTTCGAGAGAGTGAGCAAAATATCATCCGCATATAGGGAGATCTTGAATTGAGAAGAGCCCACAGTGATCCCCGAGATATCCGGGCAGCTGCGGATCCCCGACGCCAGAGGTTCCATCATTAAAGCAAAGATTAAGGGTGACAAAGGACAGCCCTGTCTCGTGCCGTTCGCAATCGAGAATGGGGGGGATAATAGGCCGTTCACTAGGACACAAGCTGACGGGGAAGCGTAGAGGGATTCAATGCCCGTGAGGAAAGGGCCCGACAGACCAAAGCGCCGAAGGGTGCGATCCATATATATCCATGATATGCGGTCGAACGCTTTTTCAGCGTCCAACCCCATCACCAGGGAGGGGACTCCAGAAGAGTCAGCAAAGTGAAGGGTATCGATCGCCCTTCTAATGTTGTCAAAGGCCTGTCTGCCTGGGATAAAACCGACCTGGTCCGGGTGGACCAGGGAAGTGATCATCCCCGCAAGCCGGTTAGCAAGTATTTTCGCAAATAATTTCAGATCAGAATTTAGCAGTGATATTGGACGATAGCTGCTACAGTCCGTGGGGTCGCGTCCAGGTTTAGGTATGACAACTATCTCCGCTCTGGTAGTGGAGCTATCGAAGGGTGTACCAGCTAGTATCGCATTGAACAATATTGTCAGGGCCGGGGTCAGCGTACCATTAAATTTCTTATAGTATAAAGCCGGTAGTCCATCCGGACCCGGAGCTGAGGCATTTCTTAATGATTTGATTGTGATATCAACTTCCTCTGCAGATATCTCTTCATTCAGTAAGTCCATCTGTTGTTTAGAGAGTATCGACAGGGGGCAGGAAGAGAGGAAGTTGTCTATGCGCTCTTGCAGACTAGTGGGGTCACCTAGAATGGGTAGGTTATACAGGGATTGGTAATATTCCTTGAAACAGTGGGCTATTTGCTGCGGGTCATAAGTCAGCTTGTGACGTTGGTCTTTCAGCGAGAGGATTCTATTCCTCTGTTTGCGAGCGCGTAAGCGGGAGGCTAAAAGGGAGTCAGCTTTGTCACCCTTAGAGTAAAACCTATGCTGTAACCATCGCATGGTTTTAGCGGCTTTGGTCGACAATATTTGGTATAATTGGCCTTTGAGAGCCAGGAGTTTACTATATATAGAACGTCTGGGCGTCTGTTGGTGTCAGATCGTTAGCTCTTTGATTTGGTTCTCAAGATCCGCAACCGCCCGGAGATCCTTCAAGTTTTGGGCTTTCGCTAGAGAAATAAAGTGCCCCCGGATGGTAGCTTTATGTGCTTCCCAAACTATTGCGGGAGACATCTCGTCCGTGGTATTCAGGGAGAAGAATTCCTTCAGGGTTTCAGTAGTCTGGACAATATAATCTTTTTTCAGAAGGAGAGCAGAGTTCAATCTCAAACGGAAAGTTGTGGGGGGTGTAGGGGAGGAATCAACAGTCAAGGAGACCGCTAAGTGATCTGACCACACTACAGGGGAGACCGAGGCCTTAATCAGGCCTTGTACAGTGGAAGAGTCTACTAGAAAAAGATCAAGTCTAGAGTGAAGATCATGGGGAATAGAGTAATGAGTGTACGAACGTTCACACGGGTACAGTACCCTCCATGCGTCGTAATATCCTGAGGACGTTATGAAGTCAGCTAATCGTCTGGATTCCCTAACTGTCGATGGGCTAGGGTTACGAGATTGGGTACGGTCCCACACTAGATCTGGCACAGCATTAAAGTCTCCACCAATTATCACCCGTCCCTTCAATAGTGTATCAAGGTGGGAACGGAAATCGTTGTGGCAGGCGCCCTGCTCCATATTCGGGGAGTAAATCGAAGCTATAGTTAAAAAGGAGTCCCCAAGTTGTAGGACAACAATATTGAAGCGACCCTTGGGATCCGAAAAAGAGTTCTCAATAGTGTAATGAAGTGAGGCATGAAGCAGGATAGCAGTACCTTTACGTTTTTGGGGGGTTGTGGAGTAGAAGGCCTGAGGGTATGCTCTCGAGGCCAAGGAGGGATGTTCAGTTTTAAAGTGCGTTTCTTGTAAAAGAATTATGTCAGCCTTCTGTTTTTTAAAGAATTGGATGGCCATAGTACGCTTTTGGGGGGAGTTGAGACCGTTGACATTCAGTGATACAATGTTAAGAGTCATGGGGGGTTCCAGAGCGAAACTCTGCTCGAGGGGGGTCTGACCGCCCAGCGTGTAGTGCAAAGCTGCGTAGGGGGGGTATAAATGGGATGGGAGAAATTAGGGGCAAAAAACAAGGGGAATGGAGGCCGTGCGGCCAACCGAGTAGCCAAAAAGGGTCGCAGTCCTAAGGACACGACGTACAACACCACTATAGGGCCCCATCCATACAGGAGGGGGACCTGGTGCTGTGGGGGGGTGGCCGGGAGGAGAACAGAGGCATACCAACTGTCCAACAGCCAGAGAAACAGTAAAACGTGGATCATTAACGTGGGCATGGGGGGAGGGTGGTCTGCAAGGCAAAAAAGGGGGGGGGGGATACCCCAGTAACTTGTAGATAGGGCCTGGATGTACTCCAACTAGGGAGGGTCCATTCCAGTGACGGAGTGAACCTAGCAAAGGGACAAACTATACCCTAATATGTCAGGTAAATTATCACAGTATAACATACGAACAGGAAAGTATATAAACGTGTAGCAATTAATAGAGATAGATAATTATCATCAATTAAGACAATCAAAGCATCACCGAGCAGCGGCATGGGGCGACCCCGGGGTTTTTGTAAGGTAGTATCACAAAGTCAGTGAGGTAGTGAGCCAGGGAGGCAGGATGTGAGGGTGCCTAAGGGGAGCCGCACGCCGCTGCGCAGGAAGAAAGGGTACTAGACACAAATGCAGTATAAACAAGAAAACAAACAACATTTCTATAACCTTAAGTTAGACAAAGATATTCTGTAAGTCCATATAACAAAAACCTGAGTCTTGAGGTCGAGTAGCGTGTTCAGCGGGCGGTTGACCATTCAGCCCGTGGGGGCGGTCTCGACTTTGGGTTCTCGGGGGAATCTGGGGATGGAGCAGGAGGAGAAGTCGAGAAGAGCCCCAGTCGCCGCAGGACCGACAAGCCATCGTCCGGGTTCTTCACCGAATGACTTCAACCGTTGAAGGTGAACTGTAGAGCAAACGGGAATCCCCATCTATATAGGATCTGGCGGTTGCGTAGGGCCTTAGTGACGGGCAACATTTCCCTTCGCTTTTTGAGTGTGGAGGGAGCCAGGTCTTGGAAAATGAGGAGGTTTGATCCCTGATATGGGATAGCAGGAGTGCCTCGGCAGGCGTTGAGCACTTTTGTCTTGATGTGAAAGAAGTGCATGCGAAGGACAATATCTCTCGGGGGTTGGTCCGGGGATGGTTTTGCACGGAGAGTTCTATGTGCTCTATCCAGCAGAAATTGATCTTCCGAGAGGTCCGGGAGTAGTTGTTGAAAGAGGCCCAGGAGATACTCCGGCAGCGCAGGGGTATCTATCGACTCTGGTACGTTGCGTATTCGCAAATTGTTTCTGCGCAAGCGATTCTCCAGGTCTTCGACTTGTTCGCGCATGAGGTCAACTTCCGACCGCAGTTCCGAGACTTCCTGAGTAACCACATCTTGATAATTGCAGATATCATCAGTCTTACGCTCTAAAGCGTCAGTACGAGATCCCAGGGAGGATATCTCCGTTTTAAGTTCCTGAATGGCTGCCCGGAGTTCAACTCTGAATGTTGTCGCAATCCTCTGTACCAAGGAATCATAGGGGTCAGAATCAACAGTGAGAGCCGAGTCCGATCTGGACGGGGAGGATCCCGTATCCTGCAGAGTCCCAGGCGAAGCCGGGTGTTGATTCACATTTTTGCCCCTTTTAGGGCCAAAGAATGACGATGCGTCTCCAGGAGGAGCCTTACGGTTTCTGTTAGACATGACCACTATATTTCAGAGCGAAAATGTATAGATGTATAGAGAGAACTGTGAGGAGGGGTGGGGTAGAGCCCAATGCCTTGCAGAGAAAGAGTGGTGTTTTACATGGACATCACGGGGGAGTTACACAGGGAGAGTTTGAGACCCGGCCAGCGGTGATTCCCGGTCCTCGATGATCTCTGGGCCGTATATGCCCAGGGCTGTAGGAAGGACTTGGCAGCTGTCTCAGAAATTGAGTCCCCGGTTCCGGTGGGGGGACCGTCTCACTTCCGGCGGCTCCGGCTAGCCGGGGACAGAGCAACGCTGCCGATCTCCAGAGGCCGCCGTGTGTAGCGCGTAGCTGCTGCTCCGTCACCAGGAGGTAAGGGGTGGGGGATCCACAGCGCAGCTCCACTGGTCTCGGGAGGCCCCCCGGTCCGGGGGAAAAAATCGAGGTCCCGGTCTAGGAAGTGCCGTGGGCCGCAATCCGCGGGAGCTCCAAAAGGTGCTCCCCGATTCCGCGGCACTGTCAAGGGCATGTCTGGGTGCTTGGAAGGGAGCCGGAGTCAGCTTTGCTGTAGATAGGGACAGCAAAGGGCCGCTTAACAGGGTGTAAGGGCTATTAGCTGCAGGGACTCATGCAGGGCACCTCAGGATTTGTCTTTTTCAATTATCCCCAAAGGGTTAAACAATGGTGATCCCTCTGTGAGCTGTTGCAGCAGGAGGGAGCGTGTGTACTATTAAGAATGTGTCTGTTTAATGTGACAGGGTACACAGGCTGCGGTGTCTTATGAGCTGCAGGAGCTCTCCAAGATGGCCGCCGGGCACTTTCCAGACCCTCCGGGCTGCTGGCTTCTCCGACCGGCTCCCGCCTAGCAAGGTAGCTGCCGAGACGCAGGGATGCAGAAGAGGCGGCGTTCAGCCGTGTGTAAGCTGCCCGTGGTGCGCGCTGTCTCGGGCGCGAAAGCGAGGTCCCGGCTCCAGAGGACCAGACAGGCCGCAGTCCGCGGGAGTTCGGAAGGGCGCTCCCCGACTCCGCAGCCGGCGTCCGGTCTCCCAAGGAGGTGCAGCTGGGCCCGGGGCAGCAAGAGAGGTAGGTGAGGGATCAGATGGAAGGAGGTAGTTGTGATTTTTGGCCCGGAACAGCAGGAGCTCCAGCTAAACGTGGCCGGTCTCCTCAGTAGCCAGGCCACGCCCCCCATCTTTTCATTTTTCTAGCGGGAGGATGAGTGCTTCCATCCTCATGTGAAGCTGAACCACTAGCCATGAACATAGGCCAGGGCCTCAGCCGTTCCTTGCCACTCCGTGTCGTAAATGGCATATTGACAAGTTTACGCTTCTCCTCAGACGCTTTTAATTTAGATTTTTGGGTCATTTTACTGAACTTTAGTTTTTTGGATTTTACATGCTCTCTACTATGACATTGGGCATCAGCCTTGGCAGACGATGTTGATGGCATTTCATCATCTCAGCCATGACTAGTGGCAGCAGCTTCAGCATGAGGTGGAAGTGGATCTTGATCTTTCCCTATTTTACCCTCCACATTTTTGTTCTCCATTTTTTAATGTGTGGAATTATATGCCAGTAATATATCAATAGCAATGGCCTACTGTACTGTCTGTACTACTACTGCTGGTCACCAAAATGCTGCACTGTCCTACTATATACTGCTCACAACAATGCAGCACAGATATGGATAGTATACTTGACACAGAGCTGCAAGATACAGCAATGGCCTACTCAATCTCCAATGCACGAGTGAAAATGGAGGTGGCTCGCGGCTCTTTATATAGAATACGAATCTCGCGAGTATACCAACAGCGGGTGATGATGTTCGGCCGCGTTCGGGTTAACCGAGCAAGGCGGGAAGATCCGAGGCTGCCTCGGAACCGTGTAAAATAGGTGAAGTTCGGGGGGGGTTCGGCTCTCGGAGAACCGAACCCACTCATCTCTACTAAAAACAATATTGTGAGGTGTTCAGAATAAACTGGAAATGAGTGGAAATTAATGTTATTGAGATTAATAATACCGTAGGATCAAAATTATCCCAAATTCTGTGATTTTGTGATTTATGTTTTTTTCAAAAATCATCCAGATCCAAAACCAAAACACGAAAGGGTGGTTTTGGCAAAACCAATCCAGATCCAAAACACGAGCGGGGAACCAGAACCAAAACCAAAACACAAAAAGTGCCCACCGCACATCGTTATTTTTATTATCACCTATATAATAGCCCAGACCTGCCACTCTGTGACTGTGTGGATAAAAATAGGTACAAATTCAAAAAGGGGACGTAGCCACGGGTAAAGGGACGTGGTCACGCCCATTTTCCTATATTTTCAATGGAAGTTTGGAGAGCCAGAAATTGGTACAGACCATAAAAAAAAGAGACTGTACCTGCCAAAAAGGTACAGCTGGAGGGTATGCCACTGCATCTGCAGCAAGTCTCTGCGCTGGAGATAGGGAAAAAAATCCTTTTACTGCAGCGTCTTATGTCCTGCTGCCAGTCCACCTGACCCCTCCGGCATCAACAATCCCCACTCCCAAGCCGCGGCGCATGTGGAACAAAGCTGCTGCGGCCACCGGCATAGATGTGTATGAAAGCAGCACAGCGGAGGGCTTTCATAGCCCTCCCTGCGCCGCATACTCTCTGAGCCCCGGAGCCTCCTCTGCGCGTGATGTCACAGAAGTGCATCCCAGCCACAGCCGTGCCCAGAGGCCCTGACTCCGCAACACAGCACCTGGCCTGCCGGCCTGGAAGCCCCGAGATGGCTAAAGTAACAGATAGAGTGGGTGATATCGCGGAGGGTAATGTCTGGACGCTGAATCAATGTAAAAGGTGACAGTGCTGTGCAGTGCAGTGGGTGTGCAGTGTCACTGACACTGCACAGCACTCTCACCTTTTACATTGATTCAACGAGTAGGTCAGTTCTGCCAGCCAGTCACTATTGTTAGCGCCGGTGTCCCAACGCGCCGCATTACAGGGAAGTAGACGCACTAAATAAACTACGTTTGGACAAAACCCTCATGACTACACAATTACAACAGGCGTTTGACCAACAATTGTGTATTGTGTAACCAGCAATACAGTAGCAAATCCACTCAGAGAGGCTAAATCCATCCATTCTTTAATGCTTGCACCACTCTGCAAATCCCTACACATGCACCAGTATCCTATAGGGATCAAATTAAGGGGGTGATTCAGACCTGATTGCTGGGCTGCTAACTTTGCTGTCCTGCGATCAGATAGTCGCCGCCCCCAGGGGGAGTATAAATTTGCCGTGCAAGTGTGCGATCCCATGTGTACGCCGAACTGCAAAAATCCGGTGTGTGCAGTGTGTGCGCAGCCCAGGACTTACTCCTACAGCGCGATCACAACAGACTAATCGGGGCCAGAGCTGACATCACATACACTCCCTGAAAACGCTTGGGAACGAACGCCTGCATTATCCCTCACACTCCCAGTAAACGGTCAGTTACAACCAGTGCCAAATTAAGGTCCTTATGGGCCTGGAGCTGAAATTCATGAAGGGCCTATTGTGTGCCGCCACAAGGGGTGTGACCAGCATGGTGGGGCTGCAGCTAGTGATATGGAGGTGTGGTCTGTGCCATGGGGTGTGGCTAGCATTATGGAGGCAATAGCTACCCACCTACCTTCAACCACTTTAATCTCCTTCCCCTCTTTGCTTATATGAGGCATACACCACCTGTTGTATTATTTGTGTAGAAGTTTGTGTCCAAATGTGCAAGGACTGAGACACCCACTGTCAGCATCTATAGACATAGGGGGTAATTCAGACCTGATTGCTAGGATGTGTTTTCTCACAGCCTGCGATCAGGTCCGAACTGCGCATGCGTATGCACCGCAATGCGCAGGCCCGTCGGATGCTTGCACCGTGCATCGTGCATAGCGACGGGATGGTGCAAAAAAAAAAAACAATCGCAGGAGCGAACGCAAGGAGATTGACAGGTAGAGGGTGTTTGTGGGTGGCAACTGACCGTTTTCTGGGAGCGTCTGGAAAAATGCAGGCGTGTCCAAGCGTTTTCAGAGAGGGTGTCTGACGTCAATTCCGGTCCCGGACAGGCTGAAGTGATCGCAGCGGCTGAGTAAGTCCTGGGCTGCAAAGAGTCTGCACAAGATCTCTTTGCACAGCTCTGCTGCACATGCGATCACACACTTGCACAGTGAAAATACACTCCCCCTGTAGGCGGCGACTATCTGATCACACGACAGCAAAAATCGCTGCCCAGCGATCAGACCTGAATTAGACCCATAGTCCTTAGACACCAACATCGGTTGCACCACGGAAATCGGAGTATGGCCTCATGTGTGAATGTTAAGAATCTATGCATGGAAAGTTGGAAACAATTTGCAACATGCCCACCATGCTCTCATAATGGCCCTCATTCCGAGTTGATCGGTCGGTATTTTTCATCGCATCGCAATGAAAATCCGCTTAGTACGCATGCGCAATATTCGCACTGCGACTGTGCCAAGTAATTTAACAATGAAGATAGTATTTTTACTCACGGCTTTTTCATCGCTCCGGCGATCGTAATGTGATTGACAGGAAATGGGTGTTACTGGGCGGAAACACGGCGTTTTATGGGCGTGTGGATGAAAACGCTACCGTTTCCGGAAAAAACGCAGGAGTGGCTGGAGAAACGGAGGAGTGGCTGGGCGAACGCTGGGTGTGTTTGTGACGTCAAACCAGGAACGACAAGCACTGAACTGATCGCACAGGCAGAGTAAGGTTGAAGTTACTCAGAAACTGCAAAGTAGTTTGTAATCGCAATATTGCGAATACATCGGTCGCAATTTTAAGAAGCTAAGATACACTCCCAGTAGGCGTAGGCTTAGCGTGTGTAACTCTGCTAAATTCGCCTTGCGACCGATCAACTCGGAATGAGGGCCAATATCCCCATGAGACACTCCATTTGTATGTGCATTTAATAGTCACCTCCCAATCACTGTGCAGGAACACCCATCACTCTTCCAAGACATCTCTGTTACTGCACATCTCAATAACAACTGTGTCTTTGTGCTTATACCCTTTCGTGCAGTAAACACTTGAACATTTTTCTGAATCAGTGTGAAAGAATTATAAAAAACAATTGCTACAGTACAACACACATATTGCACATATAAAAAGAAATATATACAATGAATAATTTCAGAAGATTAATTTCAGTATCATATACAGCTTACATCCATAAACCTTATAAAAATGAAAAAGTAATCCAACATTAAATAATACAAAAAAATGAATCATTAGTAATCCTATTTTATTATAGTATAAATTAGAGATGAGCGCCTGAAATTTTTCGGGTTTTGTGTTTTGGTTTTGGGTTCGGTTCCGCGGCCGTGTTTTGGGTTCGACCGCGTTTTGGCAAAACCTCACCGAATTTTTTTTGTCGGATTCGGGTGTGTTTTGGATTCGGGTGTTTTTTTAAAAAAACACTAAAAAACAGCTTAAATCATAGAATTTGGGGGTCATTTTGATCCCAAAGTATTATTAACCTCAAAAACCATAATTTACACTCATTTTCAGTCTATTCTGAATACCTCACACCTCACAATATTATTTTTAGTCCTAAAATTTGCACCGAGGTCGCTGTGTGAGTAAGATAAGCGACCCTAGTGGCCGACACAAACACCGGGCCCATCTAGGAGTGGCACTGCAGTGTCACGCAGGATGTCCCTTCCAAAAAACCCTCCCCAAACAGCACATGACGCAAAGAAAAAAAGAGGCGCAATGAGGTAGCTGTGTGAGTAAGATTAGCGACCCTAGTGGCCGACACAAACACCGGGCCCATCTAGGAGTGGCACTGCAGTGTCACGCAGGATGGCCCTTCCAAAAAACCCTCCCCAAACAGCACATGACGCAAAGAAAAAAAGAGGCGCAATGAGGTAGCTGTGTGAGTAAGATTAGCGACCCTAGTGGCCGACACAAACACCGGGCCCATCTAGGAGTGGCACTGCAGTGTCACGCAGGATGTCCCTTCCAAAAAACCCTCCCCAAACAGCACATGACGCAAAGAAAAAAAGAGGCGCAATGAGGTAGCTGTGTGAGTAAGATTAGCGACCCTAGTGGCCGACACAAACACCGGGCCCATCTAGGAGTGGCACTGCAGTGTCACGCAGGATGTCCCTTCCAAAAAACCCTCCCCAAACAGCACATGACGCAAAGAAAAAAAGAGGCGCAATGAGGTAGCTGACTGTGTGAGTAAGATTAGCGACCCTAGTGGCCGACACAAACACCGGGCCCATCTAGGAGTGGCACTGCAGTGTCACGCAGGATGTCCCTTCCAAAAAACCCTCCCCAAACAGCACATGACGCAAAGAAAAAAAGAGGCGCAATGAGGTAGCTGACTGTGTGAGTAAGATTAGCGACCCTAGTGGCCGACACAAACACCGGGCCCATCTAGGAGTGGCACTGCAGTGTCACGCAGGATGTCCCTTCCAAAAAACCCTCCCCAAACAGCACATGACGCAAAGAAAAAAAGAGGCGCAATGAGGTAGCTGTGTGAGTAAGATTAGCGACCCTAGTGGCCGACACAAACACCGGGCCCATCTAGGAGTGGCACTGCAGTGTCACGCAGGATGTCCCTTCCAAAAAACCCTCCCCAAACAGCACATGACGCAAAGAAAAAAAGAGGCGCAATGAGGTAGCTGACTGTGTGAGTAAGATTAGCGACCCTAGTGGCCGACACAAACACCGGGCCCATCTAGGAGTGGCACTGCAGTGTCACGCAGGATGTCCCTTCCAAAAAACCCTCCCCAAACAGCACATGACGCAAAGAAAAAAAGAGGCGCAATGAGGTAGCTGACTGTGTGAGTAAGATTAGCGACCCTAGTGGCCGACACAAACACCGGGCCCATCTAGGAGTGGCACTGCAGTGTCACGCAGGATGTCCCTTCCAAAAAACCCTCCCCAATCAGCACATGATGCAAAGAAAAAGAAAAGAAAAAAGAGGTGCAAGATGGAATTGTCCTTGGGCCCTCCCACCCACCCTTATGTTGTGTAAACAAAACAGGACATGCACACTTTAACCAACCCATCATTTCAGTGACAGGGTCTGCCACACGACTGTGACTGATATGACGGGTTGGTTTGGACCCCCCCCAAAAAAGAAGCAATTAATCTCTCCTTGCACAAACTGGCTCTACAGAGGCAAGATGTCCACCTCATCTTCACCCTCCGATATATCACCGTGTACATCCCCCTCCTCACAGATTATCAATTCGTCCCCACTGGAATCCACCATCTCAGCTCCCTGTGTACTTTGTGGAGGCAATTGCTGCTGGTCAATGTCTCCGCGGAGGAATTGATTATAATTCATTTTAATGAACATCATCTTCTCCACATTTTCTGGATGTAACCTCGTACGCCGATTGCTGACAAGGTGAGCGGCGGCACTAAACACTTTCGGAGTACACACTTGTGGGAGGGCAACTTAGGTAGAATAAAGCCAGTTTGTGCAAGGGCCTCCAAATTGCCTCTTTTTCCTGCCAGTATAAGTACGGACTGTGTGACGTGCCTACTTGGATGCGGTCACTCATATAATCCTCCACCATTCTATCAATGTTGAGAGAATCATATGCAGTGACAGTAGACGACATGTCCGTAATCGTTGTCAGGTCCTTCAGTCCGGACCAGATGTCAGCATCAGCAGTCGCTCCAGACTGCCCTGCATCACCGCCAGCGGGTGGGCTCGGAATTCTGAGCCTTTTCCTCGCACCCCCAGTTGCGGGAGAATGTGAAGGAGGAGATGTTGACAGGTCGCGTTCCGCTTGACTTGACAATTTTGTCACCAGCAGGTCTTTCAACCCCAGCAGACCTGTGTCTGCCGGAAAGAGAGATCCAAGGTAGGCTTTAAATCTAGGATCGAGCACGGTGGCCAAAATGTAGTGCTCTGATTTCAACAGATTGACCACCCGTGAATCCTTGTTAAGCGAATTAAGGGCTGCATCCACAAGTCCCACATGCCTAGCGGAATCGCTCCCTTTTAGCTCCTTCTTCAATGCCTCCAGCTTCTTCTGCAAAAGCCTGATGAGGGGAATGACCTGACTCAGGCTGGCAGTGTCTGAACTGACTTCACGTGTGGCAAGTTCAAAGGGCATCAGAACCTTGCACAACGTTGAAATCATTCTCCACTGCACTTGAGACAGGTGCATTCCACCTACTATATCGTGCTCAATTGTATAGGCTTGAATGGCCTTTTGCTGCTCCTCCAACCTCTGAAGCATATAGAGGGTTGAATTCCACCTCGTTACCACTTCTTGCTTCAGATGATGGCAGGGCAGGTTCAGTAGTTTTTGGTGGTGCTCCAGTCTTCTGTACGTGGTGCCTGTACGCCGAAAGTGTCCCGCAATTTTTCTGGCCACCGACAGCATCTCTTGCACGCCCCTGTCGTTTTTTAAAAAATTCTGCACCACCAAATTCAAGGTATGTGCAAAACATGGGACGTGCTGGAATTTGCCCATATTTAATGCACACACAATATTGCTGGCGTTGTCCGATGCCACAAATCCACAGGAGAGTCCAATTGGGGTAAGCCATTCCGCGATGATCTTCCTCAGTTGCCGTAAGAGGTTTTCAGCTGTGTGCGTATTCTGGAAAGCGGTGATACAAAGCGTAGCCTGCCTAGGAAAGAGTTGGCGTTTGCGAGATGCTGCTACTGGTGCCGCCGCTGCTGTTCTTGCGGCGGGAGTCCATACATCTACCCAGTGGGCTGTCACAGTCATATAGTCCTGACCCTGCCCTGCTCCACTTGTCCACATGTCCGTGGTTAAGTGGACATTGGGTACAACTGCATTTTTTAGGACACTGGTGAGTCTTTTTCTGACGTCCGTGTACATTCTCGGTATCGCCTGCCTAGAGAAGTGGAACCTAGATGGTATTTGGTAACGGGGGCACACTGCCTCAATAAATTGTCTAGTTCCCTGTGAACTAACGGCGGATACCGGACGCACGTCTAACACCAACATAGTTGTCAAGGACTCAGTTATCCGCTTTGCAGTAGGATGACTGCTGTGATATTTCATCTTCCTCGCAAAGGACTGTTGAACAGTCAATTGCTTACTGGAAGTAGTACAAGTGGGCTTACGACTTCCCCTCTGGGATGACCATCGACTCCCAGCGGCAACAACAGCAGCGCCAGCAGCAGTAGGCGTTACACGCAAGGATGCATCGGAGGAATCCCAGGCAGGAGAGGACTCGTCAGAATTGCCAGTGACATGGCCTGCAGGACTATTGGCATTCCTGGGGAAGGAGGAAATTGACACTGAGGGAGTTGGTGGGGTGGTTTGCGTGAGCTTGGTTACAAGAGGAAGGGATTTACTGGTCAGTGGACTGCTTCCGCTGTCACCCAAAGTTTTTGAACTTGTCACTGACTTATTATGAATGCGCTGCAGGTGACGTATAAGGGAGGATGTTCCGAGGTGGTTAACGTCCTTACCCCTACTTATTACAGCTTGACAAAGGGAACACACGGCTTGACACCTGTTGTCCGCATTTCTGGTGAAATACCTCCACACCGAAGAGCTGATTTTTTTGGTATTTTCACCTGGCATGTCAACGGCCATATTCCTCCCACGGACAACAGGTGTCTCCCCGGGTGCCTGACTTAAACAAACCACCTCACCATCAGAATCCTCCTGGTCAATTTCCTCCCCAGCGCCAGCAACACCCATATCCTCCTCATCCTGGTGTACTTCAACACTGACATCTTCAATCTGACTATCAGGAACTGGACTGCGGGTGCTCCTTCCAGCACTTGCAGGGGGCGTGCAAATGGTGGAAGGCGCATGCTCTTCACGTCCAGTGTTGGGAAGGTCAGGCATCGCAACCGACACAATTGGACTCTCCTTGTGGATTTGGGATTTCAAAGAACGCACAGTTCTTTGCGGTGCTTTTGCCAGCTTGAGTCTTTTCAGTTTTCTAGCGAGAGGCTGAGTGCTTCCATCCTCATGTGAAGCTGAACCACTAGCCATGAACATAGGCCAGGGCCTCAGCCGTTCCTTGCCACTCCGTGTGGTAAATGGCATATTGGCAAGTTTACGCTTCTCCTCCGACAATTTTATTTTAGGTTTTGGAGTCCTTTTTTTACTGATATTTGGTGTTTTGGTTTTGACATGCTCTGTACTATGCCATTGGGCATCGGCCTTGGCAGACGACGTTGCTGGCATTTCATCGTCTCGGCCATGACTAGTGGCAGCAGCTTCAGCACGAGGTGGAAGTGGATCTTGATCTTTCCCTAATTTTGGAACCTCAACATTTTTGTTCTCCATATTTTAATAGGCACAACTAAAAGGCACCTCAGGTAAACAATGGAGATGGATGGATTGGATACTAGTATACAATTATGGACGGGCTGCCGAGTGCCGACACAGAGGTAGCCACAGCCGTGAACTACCGCACTGTACTGTGTCTGCTGCTAATATATAGACTGGTTGATAAAGAGATAGTATACTCGTAACTAGTATGTATGTATAAAGAAAGAAAAAAAAAACCACGGTTAGGTGGTATATACAATTATGGACGGGCTGCCGAGTGCCGACACAGAGGTAGCCACAGCCGTGAACTACCGCACTGTACTGTGTCTGCTGCTAATATATAGACTGGTTGATAAAGAGATAGTATACTCGTAACTAGTATGTATGTATAAAGAAAGAAAAAAAAACCACGGTTAGGTGGTATATACAATTATGGACGGGCTGCCGAGTGCCGACACAGAGGTAGCCACAGCCGTGAACTACTGCACTGTACTGTGTCTGCTGCTAATATAGACTGGTTGATAAAGAGATAGTATACTCGTAACTAGTATGTATGTATAAAGAAAGAAAAAAAAAACACGGTTAGGTGGTATATACAATTATGGACGGGCTGCCGAGTGCCGACACAGAGGTAGCCACAGCCGTGAACTACCGCACTGTACTGTGTCTGCTGCTAATATATAGACTGGTTGATAAAGAGATAGTATACTCGTAACTAGTATGTATGTATAAAGAAAGAAAAAAAAACCACGGTTAGGTGGTATATACAATTATGGACGGGCTGCCGAGTGCCGACACAGAGGTAGCCACAGCCGTGAACTACCGCACTGTACTGTGTCTGCTGCTAATATATAGACTGGTTGATAAAGAGATAGTATACTCGTAACTAGTATGTATGTATAAAGAAAGAAAAAAAAACCACGGTTAGGTGGTATATACAATTATGGACGGGCTGCCGAGTGCCGACACAGAGGTAGCCACAGCCGTGAACTACCGCACTGTACTGTGTCTGCTGCTAATATATAGACTGGTTGATAAAGAGATAGTATACTCGTAACTAGTATGTATGTATAAAGAAAGAAAAAAAAACCACGGTTAGGTGGTATATACAATTTTGGACGGGCTGCCGAGTGCCGACACAGAGGTAGCCACAGCCGTGAACTACCGCACTGTACTGTGTCTGCTGCTAATATAGACTGGTTGATAAAGAGATAGTATACTCGTAACTAGTATGTATGTATAAAGAAAGAAAAAAAAACCACGGTTAGGTGGTATATACAATTATGGACGGGCTGCCGAGTGCCGACACAGAGGTAGCCACAGCCGTGAACTACCGCACTGTACTGTGTCTGCTGCTAATATATAGACTGGTTGATAAAGAGATAGTATACTCGTAACTAGTATGTATGTATAAAGAAAGAAAAAAAAACCACGGTTAGGTGGTATATACAATTATGGACGGGCTGCCGAGTGCCGACACAGAGGTAGCCACAGCCGTGAACTACCGCACTGTACTGTGTCTGCTGCTAATATATAGACTGGTTGATAAAGAGATAGTATACTCGTAACTAGTATGTATGTATAAAGAAAGAAAAAAAAACCACGGTTAGGTGGTATATACAATTATGGACGGGCTGCCGAGTGCCGACACAGAGGTAGCCACAGCCGTGAACTACCGCACTGTACTGTGTCTGCTGCTAATATAGACTGGTTGATAAAGAGATAGTATACTCGTAACTAGTATGTATGTATAAAGAAAGAAAAAAAAACCACGGTTAGGTGGTATATACAATTATGGACGGGCTGCCGAGTGCCGACACAGAGGTAGCCACAGCCGTGAACTACCGCACTGTACTGTGTCTGCTGCTAATATATAGACTGGTTGATAAAGAGATAGTATACTCGTAACTAGTATGTATGTATAAAGAAAGAAAAAAAAACCACGGTTAGGTGGTATATACAATTATGGACGGGCTGCCGAGTGCCGACACAGAGGTAGCCACAGCCGTGAACTACCGCACTGTACTGTGTCTGCTGCTAATATATAGACTGGTTGATAAAGAGATAGTATACTCGTAACTAGTATGTATGTATAAAGAAAGAAAAAAAAACCACGGTTAGGTGGTATATACAATTATGGACGGGCTGCCGAGTGCCGACACAGAGGTAGCCACAGCCGTGAACTACCGCACTGTACTGTGTCTGCTGCTAATATATAGACTGGTTGATAAAGAGATAGTATACTCGTAACTAGTATGTATGTATAAAGAAAGAAAAAAAAACCACGGTTAGGTGGTATATACAATTATGGACGGGCTGCCGAGTGCCGACACAGAGGTAGCCACAGCCGTGAACTACCGCACTGTACTGTGTCTGCTGCTAATATATAGACTGGTTGATAAAGAGATAGTATACTCGTAACTAGTATGTATGTATAAAGAAAGAAAAAAAAAACACGGTTAGGTGGTATATACAATTATGGACGGGCTGCCGAGTGCCGACACAGAGGTAGCCACAGCCGTGAACTACCGCACTGTACTGTGTCTGCTGCTAATATATAGACTGGTTGATAAAGAGATAGTATACTCGTAACTAGTATGTATGTATAAAGAAAGAAAAAAAAACCACGGTTAGGTGGTATATACAATTATGGACGGGCTGCCGAGTGCCGACACAGAGGTAGCCACAGCCGTGAACTACCGCACTGTACTGTGTCTGCTGCTAATATATAGACTGGTTGATAAAGAGATAGTATACTCGTAACTAGTATGTATGTATAAAGAAAGAAAAAAAAACCACGGTTAGGTGGTATATACAATTATGGACGGGCTGCCGAGTGCCGACACAGAGGTAGCCACAGCCGTGAACTACCGCACTGTACTGTGTCTGCTGCTAATATTTAGACTGGTTGATAAAGAGATAGTATACTCGTAACTAGTATGTATGTATAAAGAAAGAAAAAAAAACCACGGTTAGGTGGTATATACAATTATGGACGGGCTGCCGAGTGCCGACACAGAGGTAGCCACAGCCGTGAACTACCGCACTGTACTGTGTCTGCTGCTAATATAGACTGGTTGATAAAGAGATAGTATACTACTAATATTATATACTGGTGGTCAGGTCACTGGTCACTAGTCACACTGGCAGTGGCACTCCTGCAGCAAAAGTGTGCACTGTTTAATTTTAATATAATATTATGTACTCCTGGCTCCTGCTATAACCTATAACTGGCACTGCAGTAGTGCTCCCCAGTCTCCCCCACAATTATAAGCTGTGTGAGCTGAGCAGTCAGACAGA